>NC_141547.1:83190000-83362500 GCF_021556685.1 Rattus norvegicus
ATGCCTTTGACTGTCCTCCCAGACTCCACAACTACCAAAACAGGAGGGGAACTAAGGACCTACTCCACTCCATCTCCCTACTCATCCTTTTAAACTCAAGCTTGCCTGAGGCCATGCCTATAGGTCTCATCTTCCCTTGGCAGCTGCCAGTCATTACTTCTACAGAAGTTCATGCAAACATCTCAGAAGGGTTATGGTGACACCCCACAGTCGAGGCAAGCCATCACCACCCTCCAACCTCAGATGTCCCACCGCGGTACTTCCGTACCTGTAGTAGGATAGCAGGCCATTGCCAAGCACGAACCAGCGGCGCTGGTAGCCCTTCAGGTAGTTAGTCCACTTGAAGAGCCAGCCCTTGTAGCTGTCCAGAGGTGGTGAGACCATTGGGACACTAGTCCCTGACACTGGACTCCCGGCAGAAGTCTTTGACTGTCCTGGTCGCAGAACAGACTGGGTCTTCGGCCCCGCCTTAGACTCGGGTTTGGGCAAACTCTCTGCTGTTGATCGCGGCGGGGATGGCAGCTCTGGTGAAGCTTTGGTATTGGGCCCAGACCCCGGCCACAATCCCAGTGATTCCGATTCCTGCCCAGCCCCTAAGGGCTGTGGCACAAACGTCGTCTGGGACCCAGGTTCGGATCTCGGCTCAGAAATTGGCTGACACACCTGTTCCGACAGCAACTCCCGCTCTGGTGCCTGTACAGGCTGGAATTGAGGCTTTGGCGCCGGCCCTGAGCCCAACGTGGACGAGTTCATGCCCGGCGCCGCCGTGTGGCAGGACAGACAGGGCACAACCGTGAACAGCGACGAGAGCCCGCGGGAGCGGCCAGCGCAGCCGCCGCCTCGGCTTAGAGCGGCCGCTTTCCCCATAGAGCTGTGGACCCGAGCGCGGCCGAGCGCCGAGTGGGGGCGGGGCGGGGCGGAGAGTGGGTGGGGCCTGTTCGGAGGGAGGGGAGGGGCGGGGCCGGGCGGGGTTGGTGGAGGAGTGGGCGGGAAGGGTGGGGCTCTCACGTGAGCCGCAGAGACCCGGGGCGTGCGTGGGTCCGCGTGGGTCCCTCCGCCTCTCTGACTCAGGTGGAACACCGTGGGCCAAGAGTTGGGCAGACGACGTGAAAGGCACCTCACGCTTCAAGCTGCTGCCCGTCCTGTGCCAGGCGCTGGGAGAACAATGGTGAACGAAGGCCACACAGTGTGTTCGCCACACAACTCTGGGCAGTGGGTGGGTCGTGGACAGGAAATCTCAAACTCTGGGAGTCCGATCTTCTGAAGAAATCCAGCCTAGGCCCGATTCCTAGTTGTGGAAACTGTAGCCACTCCGCAAGCTTCCTTTGGCTCATCTGTATAATAAAGATAATACCTCCTTCAAAAGCTATAATAAGATACGAGGCACATTTGGCACAGTAGATGCTCCGTGAGCATCACTGAGTTATTAACTAGAGAGCTCTGTGGTACATTTTGTCAGCGACCAGAGCAGGAGATGAGAGCAAGGTTGACAAGCTTGGGAAGCAGCCACAGTTGCATGCCCGTATCAGATGTGCGTGCAGCCCTCGGGGAAGGAAGCTAGCTAATAAATTCTTAACGATATGTTTTGACGCCTGGAACAAATTGCCAAGCTCCCTAAGATGACGGGCCTGTCATTAGTTCTACCAAAGCTGGGCAAGAGTCACAGAAGAGACAAGGTCTGCAGAGTCAGAGAGACAAGAAAGACTGTCAAGGAGAAACCAGTGTGTACAAAGACCCAAGTCAGGGAGAACAGCTTATCTGGCACATGGCTAACAGCTCAGTGTTTAACAAGAGTAGAGCAGGACACAGAACAACTGTCCCACTACAAGGAATGCCCTTTATCCTAGAGAAAGCAGGGCTTCTGGGAATAAGGGAGATTCCCCCCCACACACACACTTTTAAGTGTGTGTGAGTGTGTGTGTGTTGAAATAGGGTCTTGATATGTAGTCCAGGTTGGTCTTGACTTCCAAATATTCATTTCTCGGGACAGAGTTCTGGGATTACAGATGTGAGGCATCATACCTGGCCCAGAGCTTTCACTTTTAAAATTCTGAACAAAAAAAACCCCAAAAAACTAAAAACTTTAAAATGGCTGATCTTTCCCAAAGAAATGTCAACTCCAAGTCTGGAGCAGGAAATGGACAAGAGAAACAGATCTGACTGGAGAAGGAGCAATGGCCAGTCTTGCTAAGAACCTGGGATTCAGTTCCCAGAACTCACAAAGCAGCTCATACCATCTACAACTGCAGTCCCAGAGAAGCCAACATCCTTTTATGGCCTCTGCAGGTACACATGTGGTGTGTGGGCATATATGGGCAGGCAAAACAGCCATGCACATTTAAATAAATAAATAAATAAATAAATAAAAGAATAGATGAACTTACCTGGAAGTTCTGGTCATAGTCAGAAGCCAAGAGCCATTCAGGACATCTGTTTGATCCAAAGAACTCAGGAGCCAATTTAAACATGACCTTATAATCCAACAAATTGAGCATCAGTAAGAATCATCACGGTTGCCATGGGTTCTAAAGCCATACATTAAGCCCACAAGTCCCTAAAGTTATTTAAAACCAAACAAATACTTTATAGGTCACTTTAGAGTCACACTGCCAGTATTCTGAAAACTGATAAATTACCTCGGTTGTAAAACTAATCTCACACTAACCAAAGCTTTGCCCAACAACTATAAGGAGAGCGATGGAATTAGAACCAATCATCACTTTTGGGTGACGCCTGTGAGTAATGAATCAAGGCAAATAAATATGACCCACTCGCGGCTACTAAGTGACGTGGTCATGGAGAATGTCTTTAAGTATCCAGATGGCATGAACCAAATGTGCTCATCGTCATAACAACGGAGGAGAGTCACAGAACAGTACGTGTAGCCTGGCAAGAATCAGAGGGAAACAGCGCCATCCATGATTATTTTTCCTGAATTTTATGTGTGTATATGTGTGTATGTATGTGTGCATGTGTGTATGTATGTATGTATGATTTTATGTGTGTGGCTATTTTATCTGCATGTATGTATTGCACCACACATGTGCAGAGGCCAGAAGAGGGCATCAGACTCCTAGGACTGGAATTACAGATGGTTGTGAACAACAATATGAATACTGGGAATAGAACCCGGGTCCTGTGGGTCCCCTTAGCAACTGAGCCTCATCTCTGATTGTTTCTATAACCTCCCTCCATACCTCCACACACTAAACTTGAATTTCATCAAGTATCTATGTGGCTCAGTATAAAAGAAATGCAGGGCCCAGCAAGACGGCGGGGGGAGGGGGGGGTAAACGCACTTCCCACAAACCTGACAACCTGAGTGCAATCTAGTGTAAAGAGAGAACTGCTGCTGGAAAGTAGCCCTCCGACCTCCAGTTGCATGCTGTGACACACATGAACACTCCACACATGTCCATATCTTCAAACACACACACAGAGAGAGAGAGAGAGAGAGGGAGAGAGAGAGAGAGAGAGTAATAACAATAAATAACTTAGTTTTAAATGTTTTAAGATAGAGAAACATTGTACACACAGGCCAACAGATAAAGGGTAGGAACCACACTCTGACGGCTTTCAAAGCAGTTCCTTCCTGGTTGCTGTATGCGGATGCACAGCTGTTGTGACTACTTTATTGGAAATGTCACACTAAGACACCAGTGTCCTATCAGTGTAAGGGGTACATTGTAGAGCTGAACTTCTGAGTTACTGTGCAAGGTTTTTGTTTTTGTTTTTTTTTTTTTCATGCTGTCGTTTGTAATGTGCTTGTGAGAATCCTTGGGATTAAAGTTTTGGTTATTAATGGTTGTTTAACTTGAAAGCCTGTTTTTCCTTGCTCACTCAAATCTGTGAGCTTGGTTATCAAGTCCAGGTACAACATTCCTATTGGAAGCCATACTTATATTTCCTTTAAAGTGCTTTTGAATTAATAAAGTGCTAGCATAATTGTGTAGCAGTCAGTTGAGCAAACCCACGGTTGCCATTGTACATATCCCCGGGAAAGGAGTTGGTTACCCCATTTGTTCTTTGTAAGAAACACAACCGAGAGGCACTGTATCAGCGAAGGAATTTTCCCCCCTTTGCTTGTCACCTAGGAGAGTTAGTCAGTCATTTTCTAGGCATTGAAGTCAGTTCAGGACCATGGCAGTTAATGACTAACATTTTTTTTTTTTTTTGGTTCTTTTTTTTCCGGAGCTGGGGACCGAACCCAGGGCCTTGCGCTTCCTAGGCAAGCGCTCTACCACTGAGCTAAATCCCCAACCATGACTAACATTTTAAAGTAAGCACCAGTGTGGTACATTGTAACTCTTTAAGTTGCCCATAAAAAGTGGCGTTGAGCTTCAGCATGAAAACATTCACAAGTTTTAAAATTAATTTCATTTTATAACCTGAGGTGTTGCATGGGATTCCAGATTGATCCATCATGAGGTAAAATCCACACTATGGTTAATCATAATGATGCACAGTTGAACATGAAAGCATGCAAACCCTTTCTCTTAGAAATCTGGAGGAGTTGTGGTTTCGGGGATTTTTTTGTATGTGTGTGCAATTAGATTAAATCATAATGCAAACAAAGATAGGGAAACATGCTCACTATCCCAAAGGTCCCGGACAACTCCCCAGTCTCTGCCTTCCATCTTGGATACAGACACATAGCATCACGCCTGGCCTTCTCGTGGGTTCTGGGGCTTGAACTCTGGTTGGCTGTCAGGTATGCAATTTCGCTTCCTGAAGCATCTATCCAGCCCAAAGTTGTCCGTTCGTCTGCTCCCTGGGTTCCTCTTTTCTGTTAGATGACTGGATGATGATTATTATTTAATTTGTGTGTATGCATGTGTGTACGATGTATGTATATGCAGCCACCCGTGTAAATGCAGTTACACACATGCCATGGCCGGGGGCACTTGGGCCTTCAGCCTTGTTTGAGACTGGCTTTCTTTGTTGTTTTTCCATGGCATATGCTACACTTGCTGGCTGGCAAGCTTCTGGGGACTCTCCTGTGTCTATCACATCTCCCCTGGGGATTTTCCTGTCTCTGTCACTTCTCTCCTGGGGATTCTCCTGTCCCTGTCACATCTCCCCTGCTCTTAGTGCTGATATTACAGATGTATACCAGCATGCATCCTTTTTCCTTCTGTGTGTGTATGTACATATGTGCAAGTGCACATGTGTACACCTGCATATAGGAGCCAAACCTACCATTTTTTGAGACAGAGCCTCTAAATGACCTGGAACCTGTCGAGTAGAACAGGCTGACTAGCCACAGGGGTCGACCTGTGTCCACCTCCCAGGGGCTAGAATTGCAAGTACAGGCCATCACATGTTCTCTTTACATGAGTTCTGGGAATCAAACTCAAATCTTTGTGTACTTTACCTACTGAACTATCTCAACTCATAATTCAATTTCTTTAGAAAAGTATTTTATGGGGCTGGAGAGATGGCTCATTGGTTAAGAGTATAGGGGGCTGGGGATTTAGCTCAGTGGTAGAGCGCTTACCTAGGAAGCGCAAGGCCCTGGGTTCCGTCCCCAGCTCCGAAAAAAAGAACCAAAAAAAAAAAAAAAAAAAAAGAGTATAGGCTAAGCTTCAAAAGGACCCAGGTTTCCATTCCCAGCAGCCACACAGCAGCTCACGACCTTCTGTAACCCCAATTCAAAGGGATCTGATGCCTCATCTAGCCTCCACAGGCACCAGGCACTCATGAGCTGCACAGACATATGTGTAGGCAAGAAATCCACACATGCACATATACCACAAAAATAATAAAGTTTAGAAATATTTTAAAAGAAAAGTATTTCAGTATTTTTGCCTGAGGAAAGAAATATCACCTGTATTTTACATGTTTGTGTAGAAAAAGGCAGACGACAGGCTGGAAGACATATTCCCAGTTTAGGTTGTGAGTCTGTGCTGATCGTATTCCCAGTAGGAAAAATATACATGTATGTAGGCGTATGATCCTTACAGCCTACTTCAATAATGGTTCAACCTCCCCTCTAATCTACCACCCAGGTAGTGGAAAAGAAAGGTTATTAGGATACGGAGGAGGTGGACCTGTTTAGAAATAGTTCTTTGAGGTAACTCCAATCTCTGGTGTTCTCAGTCCAGTTCAGTTGCAAACACCAAACACAAACCAGCAACTGCATTCAGTCCACTCAGGAGACACCACACACGAATCGACAAGAGCAGCTCAGTCCAGAGGAAATGGAGAGGTTCGCTAACCGGCCTGAGTCTGAGGAAGTGGGAAGAAGCCGCAGGATGTTCTGTGGTGAGTTTATCTCTAGGAAGTCATAGCAATGCAATGCAAGGCTACCCAATCCATGCGTGTCCTCAGCTGCACATCATCAGGGAAGAAGAGCGAGGTGGAGCAAAGAGAGCCAGTGTTCAAGCTCCCACTGTCTGTAGGTCATATGTATATTCTTCCTAAACATCCTGAGTCCTTTCAAGTGTTTGCTATATATATAGCAAAATATCCATCCTTTCACCCACGTGCCCCAACAAAACATCATTTGACATAACTGACTTCAAAGAAACCAGAAGTTCTTACTTCATATGTATGGATGTGTATTATATATATACACACATATACATATATGAACTATATATGATGTGAGTGTAGGTGATAAACACATATATTTATAAACATATATATGTATGTAAATACACATATATGTGTATTGTTTATGTGTATATTTACACTATGTGACTATATGCATACACATATATGTACATGTATCTATACATATATCTATGACAAAAGAATAAGTCTACACCTTGTTTATGGAGCTACAGCAAGGGTCTGTATGATTTAGGCTGTTCCTCAGTTTGGTGTTCATAGGAGGCAGTGGAATCTCTAAGCCTAGGGGAAGGTTTGCGTTACTAGGGAAATTCCCTTGAACAGGTAATGGAAATCCACCCATTTAACTCTTCAACCACTATAAAGTTAGTGACTTTGCTCCACCAAGCCACTACTACCATGAAATGCCACCTTGACACGGGCCACCAGGCACGGATCTACCTGATGCTAGACCCAAAGGAAACGTCTCTCTCCATAAACAGAGTGAGTATCTCTGAAATTTTATTAAGTAATAGAACACCGGGAAGGAAGTATCATGCATATCAAATCACAGGCTAGTAAAGTCTGTCAGGTGCGGTGGCCTGTGCCTGTACTCCTAGCACTTTGGAGGCTGAGGCAGGAGGATTGTTGTAAGTTTTTGGCCAGCCTGGGCTAGCTACATAGTACCATGCCAACAAGAGCTACATAGCAAAATTCATCTCAACACATAAAAAAATGAGCCCCAACAAAACAGTCATGAAATCCCGTTAGCTTCCTGTCCAAACGTGTAGCCTCGTAGCCTACAGCCTTTGGTAGTTCCCCTTGCCTGGGAGTGCTCAGGGTTTACATTTTTCTGTATTTTCATTTCAGTGGAGGGTGGGTCTCAAGGAAGATGGGAGACAAACATAGATACTTGTCAAATGCTTTGATTTCTACTTTGAAACTTGAAAATCTCAAAGTCACCGGCTTGAAATTCATGGGAAGATCATAGGCTCCCGCGAGTCTGTGATGCTGCCTACATGATGTACCAAAAGGCGTGCGTAGTGACGCTTGCCACGCAACTTATCAAGACTTTGAACGCCTTAGGACTGACCTAGGAAGAGGCCTTGGGACAGGTGACACAGTGGCCTCAGAATGGAGGGGGATAGTTCCTTGTGATACAGAATCCATACACTTCAATGTCTGTACATAGTGCACACATTACAATGGACTGCTTAAACTAGTTGGTTAATGTACTGGTTGTGTTGTCACAGGAGAACGCTCCGCAGGGACACAGTAGGAGAGGAAAGGTTTATTCGGCTCACAGTCCATCGTGGGAGGAAGCAGAGCAGAGCAGGGGTAGCAGGAGGGGCAGGAGGCTGCTTACATGGTGGTAGACCAGAAAGCAGGGAGCATCCAGAGCCAGGGTCTAGCTAGGACCCTCAAAGGACCATCTTCAAGGGAGCTAAAGGAGCCCAGCTCTCCCTGGAACTAAAGAATATCTTTTTTAAATTCACTCCGTGTTAAGTTCCCTAAACTCATACTTGTAAGCACTTCTTTTTTTTTTTTTTTTTTTTTTTTTTTTTTGGTTCTTTTTTTTTTTCGGAGCTGGGGACTGAACCCAGGGCCTTGCGCTTCCTAGGCAAGCGCTCTACCACTGAGCTAAATCCCCAACTTTGTAAGCACTTCTAACATTCATTTTCTTGTGAATAAGCAAAGATGACAGGTAATGAGTGTTAACATTCTGTCTAAGCTCCACCCCCACAGTTACCTGGCAACAGCCAGGTATGCCTGACACTGTAAAAGGGGTTGCTCGCCCCCTCCTCACTCTCTTGCTCTTGTTCTCTCTCGATTTTCCCCTCTTCCCACTTTGTCCCTTCTCTCCCCATTCCCTTCCCCCCTTCCCTGCAAGTGCCCATGGCCAGCCTTTACTCCTCTCCTTCTCTAGACTTCCACTCTTCTTCTTCTTCTTCTTCTTCTTCTTCTTCTTCTTCTTCTTCTTCTTCTTCTTCTTCTTCTTCTTCTTCTTCTTCTTCTTCTTCTTCTTCTTCTTCTTCTCTCTCTCTCTCTCTCTCTCTCTCTCTCTCTCTCTCTCTCTCTCTCTCTCTCTTTCTCTCTGCCCTGCTACCCTCTTAAGCCTCCTCCCCATGAATATCCTCTCTTTATCTTTTTACAAACACATCAGTGGGGAAATTTGACTTGCTAATTATCCGCTGTAGGACTCGGTCTTGCTATCTTGGCTGCCTCTACTGAAAGGTCGGTCAAACAGGCCGCCAGCCTTATGCCAATGCCAAGCATCTTGAAGACTCTACCAATGCCCATCCTAAAGGTACAGCCTTGAATGTATGCGTGCATGTGTGTATGTGTGTGTGCATGTGGGTATGTGTGCATATGTATATATATATATGTGTGTGTGTGTGTGCGCGTGTGGGTATGTGGGTATGTCTGTATGTGCGTATGTATATGTGCATGTGTATATGTATGTGCATGTGTGCGTGTGTGTATATATATGAATGTATGTATGTGCGTGTGTGTGCGTGTGTGTGCGTGTGTGTGCGTGTGTGTGTGTAAACCCACATGTAGCAGCCTTTTGTTGTCACTAGACTCAAACCAATTCTAGACGACTCCGAAACTATTTCCACCTAGAGGAACAGAGTGCAGGGTAGCTTGGTGGCCCAGCAGACAAATAACTGAGACTGGTACTAAGAGGCAAGCTGGGACTGGTCCCAACACCGACACTCACTCATTCAGTGAGTCAGCTGGAAGAGGTCCCCTCTAATGCTGCACTGTTAGGGCCAATAAAGAGCTGCTCTCAGATGGTCTTTTCTTGCACGCTTGTAGCCACAGAGAAAGCAGCAGCTGGCAACTGCAGAAGCGGCGAGGGCAGCTGAGCAGTTGGCAGCCGAGGGGCAAGGCGGCCACTTAACTGTCTGGTGGCTGAAGACTAAGCAGTTGGACAGGAGGGACGTGGCAAAGGAAGGCATAGAGACAAAACTGAAGAAAGATTAAAGCTACGAGGAGCCCTGGTCACTGGCAGCGTTCCAGAGAGCTATTGAACGTTCAAGGCCAAGGGGCCCACACGCTGGGCAAAGAGCAGTTAACACTGACCAGTGCTGAAGGCCAATGAATCCTGACTTTGTAGGGCTGTCTCAGAGGTATATCGCTGGCTGTCATCAAGGTCTGAGGAATCCTGGTGCCCGAGAGTTGCTATAACTACCATGACTAGATCTGCGAAGTCCCAACTTCCCAGCTCTCCATAGAACTATAAAACTCATAGGGCTAAGGGCCCAATAGCAGAGGGATACGGACTCTAGGGCATCCCCTGCTCCCATCTGCCTGTCACTGCTGCTTGCTGCTGCTGCTGACCCCTAAGGAAAGGAAAGGCTACCACAGGTCAGCACTTGAAGAGCTTCCTCCCCCAGTCATAGTTTCTGAGCATCACAAAGGATGTCCAGGTAGCTGGTGATATCCCTAATGACTTACTGCCACAACCAGCCCCACCTCCTACATGCCCCACAGCCTCTACGAGCGTCAGGAGGGGACCACAGTAACTCACTTCAGACTAAGGGGTATGGGACATTTCTGATTCAGCTATAATAATCCTCATTTGTATACTTAAGAGACAGGATTTCAGGATCGCCTCAGACACCGAAGCAACAATCCTGCTTCAGCCTGGTGAGTAGCTGGGACTATAGGCACATGCGCCTGTGCTAGGCTTTTAGGTATTTAAGGGAATTTTTGTCCCAACCCCCTGGGGTGATCACCTGTCCATATGCCTTTGTTTTAACCATACCAGATGTAGGATTATGATAACGATGGTGGCTATGGTCAACTGGGATTACATCCTGTAAGTTTTTATATTCCATCAAAAGCGCTCGAATCCAATACCATGCTTTGATCAACTAAGTTTCCTGACTATAGGCTGCAAGACTGTAACAGCCTACGTGTACAGTGCTAGAAGCCATGGGTTTGTTTGCAAGGCTTCCTAGGGAAACAGTCCTGAGTGGAGCCTGGAGTCTCTGAAGTAGCAGAGGAGGAAGAAAAAAAAAAAAAACCTTGGACATGATCGTTCGCCGGCTGCCAAGAGCAACCAGCTATACATGGTGGGTGCCATTTTCCCAAAGAAAGATCCCACCTTCCCTCTCCTGACACGTGAACAGCATGAGATCAACAGTCCTGAGAGGAAGTGGGGCAGAGGTGGCTCCGTGGTTAAGAGCATAAGAGCTTTGGGTGCTCTCACAAAGGCCCATGCAGTTCAGTGGCTCACAACTACCTGTTACTTCAGTTCCAGCAGATCTGATCCCTCTCCTGGCTTCCATGAGTAGCAGCAGGCACGCGTGTGGTACATGACTTTCATGCAGACAAAACATTAAACAAATAAATAATTTTTGGAATGTTTCAAGGTGGAAAATCAAGAAGCTCCTTGAGCCGAGGATTCTTAGGAGTTAACCTGTAGGGGGAGGGGCATGAGGACTGTGGTTCGCTCACTCTCCGCCATATCTGCTTATTGCCCTTTGTGGGGGGCGGGGCGCATGATTCTTTCTTGTGGCTGTTGAGCTTTGTGGAATCTATGCCATCTGCTAGGAGAATGCCTTGAGAAAAGCTTAGCTTGAATTCCAGGAATCCGTGACTGCTTCCCAGGACATCCCTGACTTAGGGGAGCCCAAGACCTTAGGAAATAAGGATACATCTTAGTGTTCAATGACTCCGAGGAATCGTCCGCGGATTCGACCAACTGCAGATTGAGAATGCTTTGGAAAATTTGCGCCGCTAGAGATGGCGCCACAGTTGGGAGCGCGCACTGTTCAACCATAGCAACCAGCAGGAGCTGGCTGTCTCTCAAACACCCGCAGCTCTAGCTTCTCTCCCAGCCTGGGCATCTGCGTAGGCTCACACAGCATGCACACGCAAAAGTAGATTAATTTAAAACAATGAAATAGGAGCTGGAGAGATACCTCAGTGGCTAAAAGTACTGGCTGCTCTTCTGGAGTTCCCAGGTTCGATTCTTAGCACCCATATTGCAGCTCGCAACTGGCTGTAACTTCAGGTCCAGGGGATCTGACATCCCTCACACAAAAACACATGCTGGAAAAATACCAATGCACAGAAAATAGAAATAAATCATTACAATTTTTTAAAAGAAAGAAAGAACTATTAAATAATATTTGGTTAAGCTCCAACACTGAAAAAAATCAGAATTTTTTTTATACACAATGCTTGTAGCAAGCGTTCACATGGCACTTACACTGCACTGAGTTTCATAGTCATCCAAAGAGGATTTAAAGCACACAGGAGGGCTTGTAGGTAGAACTCAGAGGCAGAATCCTTGATGGTGCTTGAGCCCTGAGTTTGATTTCTCCAGAAATACACACGCAAGGACCTACGTAACTCATCTTCTCCAATGACATTTCTTTATTAGGGATTTGCGCGTCCGTGGATTTTTATGTCAAGGGAACCAAATGTTGTGGATGCTGACGAGTAATTACACTGTAATTATTCTCAACTTCCAGGGGAAGACGAAGCTTTGAGGGGTAAAAATTTTTCATACAAGTCAGAGCTGGGATTCCTACTCAGAATCTTCTACACAGATGGCTGCAGAGCCCCCACACATCAGATACACCAAGTTCCCTAGCGCGGCAACAGGCAGCGAGAGTGTTCGCTGCAGCCAGTGGGGTTGGCGGGAGCAGGAGCGAGTGGTGCGCAGGCGCTCTTTAGAGCACCTAGAGCCTTTGGCTGCAGGACCCTGGAAAACAGGCAAGGGTTTGCCCTGATTCATTTCCCAGGCAGTGCCCAGTAAACTCCACAGTAGCAAAGAGTTTGAGTCCCCTTTGTGCACTGATGACCTTCAATAGCTACATCAATATCTGATACGTATTTTTAATTTGGCAATACTAAATTATTTGTGTGTGTGTGTGTGTGTGTGTGTGTGTGTGTGTGCCCGCGCGCGCACGCGCATGTGTGCACAAATGCAGTGTGCATGCAAATCAGAGGAATTGGGTCCCCTGGAGCTGGAATTGTATGTCGTTGTGACCCACCAGATAGACTTGGGTGCTGAGAACCAAACTCCAGGGCTCTGGAAGAGTAGCCCGGGCTGTTGACAACTGAACTGTCCCCTCCAGCCTCACTCGGTCATAGATGAGCATCCGGAAAACACTGCCTTACTGGAAATCTACTACCTACAAGTCAGGGGTATGGCTAAAGTCTATGGAGAATTGACCATAAGGCAGGCAAAATAGAACAGGCCCTTTGAGAAACGGCCCCAACAGGGCATGATATTTGATTGCAGGTTTTGATTTCTGGAAACCATTTCCTTTATTCCAGAGGCAATTGTGAGGGACCTTGTTGCCAGGGTAGGTCTCCGTTCCAATCTCCTGCCTCCACATCTCATAAAGGGCCAAGGAATGCCCAGAGCAGGGTCTCAAGGACCCATCAAACCCGTTGTGTTGTAAAAGATTGGCCCACAGATAGAGGTGTAGTTGGGAGGTGCCGAAATCTTTAAAAGGTTAGGAAGGCCTTTGGGACACTGAAGGTATGCCCCTAAAGCAGCATGGTGACACCCTTTCTGTGTATCCTCCTCCCCCACCCCCGACCATGAGCTGAGCGGTCTTACTCTACTGTGTGTGGCTGGCAAGATGTACAGTGACTTCTCTGGTTTCATCCTTCCCATCCTGGTGACCTGACCTAGTGCACTGTGGCAGCCCCTGGAAGAGACTGGGGCTTAGTGACTGCAGTGTTTCTCTGTTGACACCAATGTTGTGACCCCAATGCCCCACCTGCACCCCGGGCTCTCTGTCTGTCTCTCCCCTCCCCCCACTTTCTACTTAGCCTGAGCTAACCTAGAACTTGCTATATAGTCCACGCTGGCTTTACTTCCCTCCATACTCAGTCTACTGAATGCTGGGCTTACAAGTGTCACCACCACGCACCCCTGCTTACTTCATAATGAAGACCTTGGAAGTCGGTGGGTTGGCACTTTCCGTGAATTTTGATACTTTTCTTGGCTAGATTTCTAAAACCTTATGTTGTAAGTCAGGATGGAGGTTCACTCATTCAATCTGAGTACTCAGGGAGCTGACACAGGAGGATTGCTTTGTGTTTGAGGCATTCCTGGGCTACCAGGAAAGTTCTGGCCATCTGAGATATCAGTATGAGCCTCTCTCTCTCTCTCTCTCTCTCTCTCTCTCTCTCTCTCTCTCTCCCTCTCCCTCTCCCTCTCCCTCTCCCTCTCTCCCTCTCTCTCATACACACACACATCTCTTTCTCTCTCTCCCTCCCCCCTCACACACACACACACACATCTCTCTTTTTCTCTCCCTCCCCCCTCTCTCTCACACACACAGACAGACACACACAAACACACACTCACACACAGACACACACACTCATACACACACAGACACACACATCTCTCTCTCTCACACACACACAGACACACACATACACCCAGACTCACATTCACACACATACACATACATACACACACACACACACACACGCGCGCGCGCGCGCACGCGCACATGCACATACACATATGTAGCCTCTCATCACATCATCATTCTTAGCTCCTAGGTAGAAGAACTGAATGGAGTAAATGAAGATGTCTGAGGCGGCTACTCTGCCTTCCCGCCAGAGTGAAGAACAGAGCTTAGATTTGTTGAGTAGTCTCTGACCCTCTTCATAATCTTGACTCATCCAATTTGAGCTAGCTGGCTTCATTAGGACCCGATTTTTAACCGTTCTTCCAGGAGGAATTTTCTGTGAAATTAAAAAAAGAAGACTGGGGGCTGGAGAGGTGGCTTAGTGGTTAAGAGCACTGACTGCCCTTCCAGAGGTCCTGAGTTTGATTCCCAGCAACCACATGGTGGCTCACAACCATCCTTAATGGGATCTTCTGGTGTGTCAGAAGACAGCTACAGTGTACTCATATACATAAAATAAATCATTAAAAAAAAAGAAGAAGAAGAAGACTGCTGCTAGGTCTCACTAGAGATCCAGGCCTGGTGGTGCACTTTTTAATCTCAGCAGTCAGCAGGCAGAGGCCTGCCTGGTCTATGTAAGGAGATCCAGGATGGCCTATCTCAAACAATAAAGATAAAAAGCGGGGAAGGGTGCCCTGAGTTGTCCCTGCCGTGCCAGGTATAGCTGCATCGACAGAGAAGTGCAGAAGCGGTGCACAGACCGAGGCTATTAAAGGTAAAGTTTGCTGTGTGTGAAAACCAGCAAGCTGCACACTTTCTTAGTGATCCAAGAGGAGACAGCGATCTCATAGCCTAGAGGGCCATCCCCTCAGCAACGCTCTAGCTGTTATAGTCAGCCTCCGTGATGGAAATGACCAGCAACGTTTCCTCTGCAGAGTGTCCCTTGAAAGCCACCACTGGGCTTCACAAGCACTGTCAGCACCTGGCCTCTTACCATCATGTGACTGATCTCACCGACATCCTCCTTGGCAGACAGAAGAGAATGCAGGAACGGTCTACACACCCATGTTAAGCATCTGTTTCCCCAGAGAGGGGCTGCTCCTCCGAGGGGACATAGATGGTCTGTGGCTGCCTGGAGCCTGAATTCTCTGCTCCCACAGTGAAGCACTTTGGATAACCACCCAAAATTTTATGAGCGTGGAATGTTCATTTGACTCACAGACTCTGTCATGGAAACTTTAGGAACACTCTGGGTGGGCAGAGCAGCTCAAGAACTCCCACCCAAAATCACTCTGTGACGTTATAAAGTAAAACCCACGTGCTGGTGTAAGGTCGGGGTTTCTGCCTGCCAGGACGGTGTCTGCTGCCCCCGGCTCGGGCCGGGGGGAATAAAGGGAGCCAGGCCAGCCTCCCAGTCTCTAGGTTGCTTGTGGGAATGGCAAGGAGTGGAGCAGTTGCTCCAAGGGCAGCAGGTCCCCAAGCCACATTCTGTCCTGGCCGTGGGTCCTGTGCTTACAGGACCGCTGACTTCCAAAGTCAACAGCTGGACCAGGCTGTGAACTATAAGGCCGTGTAACACTGTCTCGTCAACTAAGTGCTGGCCACGGGCTGGGCCGGAGTCCCATCAGAATGTTGAGTGCCTATCGTGCATGAAGCATTAGGTTTGACCCTTAGCACCACATCAACTGGGTGTGGTGACACACACTTGTCATCCTGTCACTCCATAGGTGGAGGCAGGAGGAGCAAGCGTTCAAAAAGTTTCGCTACGGGCTGGAGAGATGGCTCAGTGGTTAAGAGCACTGACTGCTCTTCCAGAGGTCCTGAGTTCAAATCCCAGCAACCACATGGTGGCTCACAACCATCTGTAATTGGATCCGATGCCCTCTTCTGGTGTGTCTGAAGATAGCTACAGTGTACTCATGTAACCAAAATAAATAAATTTAAAAAAAAAAAAAAAGTTTCGCTACTTGAGGAAGCCGAGGCCATCCTGGACCACATGAGACCCTGTCTCAAAAGGAAGGAAAGGAGGGGCTGTGAGATGGCTCAGTCGGTAAAGAAGCTTGCTGGCAAGTCTGACAGGTGACCTGAATTTGATCCTCAAGACCCATGTGGTGGAAGGTGAGAACCAGCATCCACAACTTCCCCACTCCCCTGCACACCCACACCATTTCATACACACATTAAACTATAAAAATGTAAAAAAAGGAGGGCTTGCCTAGGACATATCTGTCTCCTATTCCTACTTGAGGACCCAGGAAACTAAGTGATTTGGCCCCTACCACAAGTCCAGACCCCTGCACACAGCAGGAACGGTGCCTCCTGCAGAGCCTAGCTACCATAGAAAGAAGCATTTAGGGTGAGTGTGCTGCCCCCTGGTGGTCATTACAGGATCTGTCCTGAGCTAGAGCCTGGGCCCTTGGGTCTCAAGTATTCTAGCTTATGACCTCTTTTCTCAAGACATTCTTCACCATCATTTACTGTGTGGAGTCCTCCTTACAATTCTGAGGGACAAGGAGGGCCAGTGACCGTATTCCTACTTTACAAGTGAGTGGCAGCATCAGGATGCATTCTCAAATCCACACCTTTTCTGAGCTTGGCAAGTCAACCCCCAACTCCCAGCCTGTCTTTAAACTCTTAACAGAAATTAAACAGGAATGCACAAGAGAGCAGAATGGCCTCCTCTGTGTCCCATTTTCTCAGTGGAGAGATCACTTTCCCAAGATCAGAACGTATTAGGATAGAGACACACCCAAGCTGCAGGCCACCTCATTTGCATACACAGATCAGAAAAAGTGTCACGGCAAACGTAAAATCAAATCCCTCTACCTCTGTCCTTTGTGTTGAAGGTTGACATATATGGATGGATAGGTATATGAGTGGATGGATATATTGGAAGGTGGATGTGATGGTTTGTATAAGCTCGGCCCAAGAAGTAGCACGATAAGAAGGTGTGTCACTGTGGGTGTGGGCTTTAAGACCCTCATCCTAGCTGCCTGGAAGTCAGTATTCTGCCAGCAGCCTTCAGATGAAGATGTAGAACTCTCAGCTCCTCCTGGACCATGCCTGCCTGGATGCTGCCATGTTCCCACCTTGATGATAATAGACTGAACCTGTGAACCTGTGAGCCAACCCCAATTAAATGTTGTCCTTATAAGAGTTGCCTTGGTCATGGTGTCTGTTCATAGCAATAAAACCCTAAGACAGAAGTTGGTACAAGGGACCGGGGTATTGCTGTGATAGGCCTGACCATGCTTTTGTTTGGAAGAACGTGGATTTTGGGACTTTGGATTTGGAAAGGAGTGGAATGCTTTAAATGGAGCTTAATGGGTCATCCTGGTAGGAATATGGAAGACTTTGTTGCTGGGAGTAATTTGAACTGTGCTGACCTGGCCCAAGAGGTTTCAGAGGTGAATATCAGTATGGAGGACGCTTCAGTCACCATCAGAGGGAGTCGAGAGGCCCACCTTCAGAGTAGGGTGGCCACCTGTAGGGACCTTTGATTTGCAGGTGATCAAAGCAGTAAAGGAAAGAGTCTTTAGACCAGGATCTCCTGGGCACCCAGACCAAGTGCCCTATATAGTTACCTGGAAGGCTCTAGTGGAGAGCCTCTCCCCCAACCCCCATTTGGGTAAAAGCTTTTTTGTCTCCAAGACTCTCGAAGGTCCTGGCCATGAAGGAGAAGAACCCCAGAGAGACCAACAAGTCTGTAAAGAACATCCTCCAGGACCCTTCCACAGCGGATCTGCTGCTGTTGGATCCTCCACCCTCTTATCCCTTTACCATGGCCCCGGTTTCCACGGCCCAACCTCAAGGATCTCCCTTGAACCCTCGACCAGGGTCCCTTTACCCATCCTTCCTCCGGCAAGTGGGGAGGGTGGGGAGGGACCCATGGAACAAGGACCCGCAATGGGGACCTGGAGCAAAAAGGCCACTTCACCCAATACAACACTTCACCCAGCCTACAGGCCCGTAGATGAGGACAGCGATCAGGCCATGCCATATTGGCCTTTCTCTTCGGCCATTTGTATAGATGGAAGGCCCAGTACCTCCCCTTTTCAGATAACCCCAAGGGACTGGTTAATCTCTTTGAGACTGTTTATTTACTCCTCAGCCCAGCTGGGATGACATCCAACAACTCCTGAGAATGCTCTTCACGACTGAGGAGCTAATTGCCCTCACCAAAGCCTTGGAACTTGGGTACAGTAAGAAAATGAATATCTACACAGATAGCAGGTATGCCTTTGCCACAGCCCACGTCCACGGGACTGTATACCAAGAGAGGGGACTGCTCACATCCGAGGGAAAAGAAATAAAAAACAAGCAGGAAATCTTGGATCTCTTGGATGCCCCAATGAGGCCAGCAACTGTGAGTATTATTCATTGCCCTGGACATCAGAAGACACTCGGTGGCCCAGGACAATAACCAGGCAGATCAAGTGGCTCTAGAAGTGGCTAGGCAGGGTCTATCCTGGTTATGGGCCTGCAAGAGACACCGCTGGGAACTGGGATTGGACTAAGGGATGGCCTCACTTAGAATATACAGCAGAAGAGAAGGCCAGGACAATGGCACACTCAAGAGGGGAAAACTATACTCCCCAGAGAACAAACAAAAGACTCACTTGGCCAAATGCACAAATGGACTCATTTGGGGGTTAGGAAGCTCATCAAGCAGGTACCTTGACCAAGCAGTCAAGGTGTATGAAATGGACCTTAGGTTTTTAGCCAGAGAGACAGTAGAACAGTGTAAGGTTTGTCAGCAAGTGAATGCTTATGCAGCCAAGAGCAAACAGGGCAAGAGACCTAGGGAAGTGCAGCCTGGGGTTTATTGGAAGGTCGATTTTACAGAAGTTTAGTCAGGAAAATATGGTTACAAATACCTTCTACTGTTATAGTTAATTTCTCTGGATGGGTTGAGGCAGGAAACAGCTACCGTGGTAACCGAGAAGATATTAGAAGACATTTTCCCAAGGTTTGGAGTGGCCAAGGTAATTGGATCGGACAACAACGGTCCTACTTTTGTTTCTAAGGTAAGTCAGGGATTGACAGAGATATTGAGGACTAATTGGAAGCTCCATTGTGTGTATTGTCCCCAGAGTTCAGGGCAGGTAGAGAGAATGAACAGAACCCTAAAAGAGACCTTAACTAAATTGTCCTTGGAGACTGGCAATGACTGGGTGATGTTCCTTCCTCTGGCCCTGTTCCAAGCCTGGAACACCCCCTACCATTTTAACCTGACCCCTTTTGAGATCCTGTTTGGTACCCCAATTCTCTTATTGTCCACTGGGCCCTCCCTGGAGATATCCCAACTCACTGATGGGAACCTCTTCTTGAGGCTCCAAGCCCTCAGTCAATACAACACAAGATTTGGACCAACTACATGCCTTATGCTCCAAGAATGCCAGAGAGCATTCTGCCAGAGAGTCACACCGTTTCCAGCCTGGTGACTGGGTCTACATCAGGAGGCATCGGGCACAGTCGCTGGAACCCTGGTGGAACGGACCCTTCCTGGTGCTGTTAACCACTCACATAGCCCTGAACGTGGATGGAATTCCGGCTTGGGTGCACTCGTCCCATGTGAAACCCACAGACACCCTGCTCCCCAGGGACCCCCGCTGGTTGGTACAGAAGCAGGACAATCCACTCAAATCCAAGATCCCTCGGCCCTGATCATGTCTGCCTGGTGGTGCCTCTGGATTTTGATTCCTTCCCCCATCCCAAGCAGCCCCCATGTGCCTGTCTGTCCAACCTGGGCTGTGGTTTCCACTGGAACTGGAGATGAGGTCGCCTCCCTGATGCCCTCCAAACCCCTCAACACCTGGTAGCCCAACCTCACTTTCGACCTGTGCCAGCTGGCGGCAGGACTTGACTCGTGGGACATCGCCACCCATGAGGGAGAAAGAAGGCTCTGGACTGGTTGAATGGGGGAGAGAGGATGTGCATTCCCTGAAGAGGGATCACCTGTGGGAGACCCCTATTTACCTTTGCCCTTTTGATGGCAGAAGCCTGGCAGAAGTTCACCAATGCGGGGGTCCAGATCAGTTTTATTTGCTGCCTGGGATGCAAGACTACAGGAGACAACTACTGGAACCCCTATGGGACACTGAAAGACACCCTGGTTCCCAGTTGAAGAGGCTTGAACCCTGGAGACCCTGAAAGGGACGGTAGGCATTTTTCCTGACTCCTAAGAAACCAGGCCCATCACTGCAGCTCCCCATAGATTTGTGGCCATCAGTCACATAAAGGGCAAGACCCCAAGCCTCTCCACAGGTAGAGGACGTGACCACAGATCATGTAGACTCAAGGCAGATCTCCATTATAATGAGGTACCTAAAGGCCTGGAGGCTTAGCCAATGAAACTTTCCTTCCCAGACACCCCTCCCTGAAAAGGTATTTAATCTCAGGCCCACACTAAGAAGTGGGATATGGTTTTACTCATCCACTTTCCGCCATGACAATAAACCCTTAAAACCACGGACTGACTCTTTTCATCGGGATCTGCCATGCGGAGCCACAGAGAAGGCCTTCGCATACAGAGTCTCCATCTAATCCCCTGAAGACCACCTCCCTGTGCTTCCAGTCGTGACTGCCAACGTCCAGCAAGGACTATCCCCTGGCGGGACCAGCTGGAGCCCCCTCTTTTCCCTTGGCCCCAGGCTAGGTCCAGCCCCGAGGGCCCCAACTCCATTCTCAGCTCTTCCTCAGCATCCTGGCAGCGGCTGGGTGCCCAAGAGCCTGAGAATCTGACAGTTGGGCCTCCTTAGAGGCCGTGTCTCCTTGCAGGTCTGGGGACCCCCCCAGCCAGCTCCAGCTGTGTCCCACACCACAGACCACACTTCCCCACCCCAGCAATGGCGTCCCACGGCTTTCCACAACCTGACACCCACCTAGCAGCAGCAGAGTGAGGTAAGTGTGATCAAACTTCTCGAGTCCAGCCCCCCAAGTGGCCAGAGCCCTGTGGCAGAGCAGACGCTGGACCGCAATGACCCTATAACTGGTGCCAGTTATAATCCTTTTTTTTTTTTTTCTTTTTTTTTTCGGAGCTGGGGACCGAACCCAGGGCCTTGCGCTTGCTAGGCAAGTGCTCTACCACTGAGCTAAATCCCCAACCCCGCCAGTTATAATCCTACAAACCCCTCCTCCTCTTGGGACTTGATTAAAAAGAAACTGCAAACTGAGGGGCCCTACCAGGGGAACGGAAGGTATTAGGATACCCCCTGTGCAAATGCCACCTGTAACCCAATAATAATCAGATTCCCTCAGAAAGGCAGAGAAGCAACGGGATGGCTAAAGGGAGACACTTGAGGACTCAGGTTGTACAAATTGGGGTATGATGATGGCCAAGGAGAGAAAAGGGCTAGCCAAATGAAAGGGAGAAAGAACAGGCAGGGCGGGTTCAAGTCTTGGTTTAACTCCTCCCCTTGGCTAACCACCCTCATATCCACCTTGTTAGGACCCCTAATTGGTCTCCTGCTATTGTTGACCTTTGGACCCTGCGTATTGAAAGAGCTTATAGCCTTCATAAAAGAGCGAATAGGAGCAGTACAGCTGATGGCCCTGCACCAACAGTATGAGACCGTGAGGACAGGACCTGAAGAATGTGAGTTAGTCACCAGAGACCCCTGAGTGTAGCTCCAAGGTTGGAGCTTGTACAAGAAAAGGGGGGAATGAAGGACCCTAGGGACTTTCACCAGCCTTACACCCCCTGCCTTAGGTCAAGACTAGGCCAAGTTCCATTCTCCACCCACAGGAACATTTTTTTTTTAAGATTTATTTTATTCATATGAGTACACTGTAGCTGTCTTCACACACCAGAAGAGGGCATCAGATCCCATCACAGATGGTTGTGAGCCACCATGTGGTTGCTGGGAACTGAACTCAGGACCTCTGGAAGAGCAGTCAGTGCTCTTAACCACTGAGCCATCTCTCCAGCCCCCACAGGAACATTCTTAAGTAGAAAAGTCTCAGAATGTACTGCCCGATGCTTGCTAGCCAATAGATTTAAAGGTCAATATGCTTAGCCAATAAGTTTGAACTGTAACCTTGTTGAGGTAACCTGTACCCCTAAAAAGTATAAAAGCTGCTTGTAATAGCCATTCAGGGACGCCTTCTAGTCACTCGCCTTGAGGGGCTGATTGAGGGTTGACCCTGACGTGCCTGAAAATAAACCTCTTGCTTTTGCATCAATCTTTTCTGTGTCTCCATGTCTCATTCAGGGGCATCTCGCTCAGGGACATCTTGAAGTAAATACTATTGTACTGGCTGGTTTTGTGTATCAATTTTTCACAAGTTGTTCACAGAGAAAGGAGTCCCAGTTAAGGAAAGGCCTCCATGAGACCCAGCTGTAAGGCATTTTCTCAACTAGTGATCAAGAGGGGAGGACCCAACCCATTGTGGGTGGTGCCATCCCTGTGCTGGCAGTCTTGGGCTCTATAACAAAGCAAGCTGAGCAAGCCAGGGGAAGCAAGCCAGTAAGTAACATCCCTCCATGGCCTCTGCATCAGCTCCTGCTTCCTGACCTGCTTGAGTTCCAATCCTGACTTTCCTTTGGTGATGAACAGCAATGTGGAAGTGTAAGCTGAATAAACCCTTTCCTCCCCAACTTGCTTCTTGGTCATGATGTTTTGTGCAGGAACAGAAACCCTGACTAAGACAACCACTGACCGAGGGTGGGGGTCTTACAGTACTGGTTTTGCATGCATGAAGAATAGCTGAGGCTTGGCACTGTGAGAAGTCATGGAAGGCCATTGGTGAAAGTACAGCCTCCATTGTAGTGGACAGCCTAGGACTAAAGGGGTCATGAAAAGCATTTGAGGCTTGGCACCATGAAAGGAGCCTGTGAGAGGCCTAGTTGCATAGGAAGACCCCAGCGTATTGAAGATGCCAGTACCATGGACTGATCACCAAGAATAACAGTGGCAGTGGAATGGATCAATCTGAGCTTAGAGTGCTATAGCGGGCAGAGCTGGAGAAGTGATGCCAGCCCTTTGGAGGAGCCCAGAAGATCATGTGTGCATCCCAGACATTAAAACAAGAAGCTGTAACATTGAAGTTGCCTTAGAGACCTGGAGATGTTTAAGATGCCAGAGCTGTGGGTTGCTAACAGGAAGTGGAACAAGGCCAGGAGAAGTTTGTTGCAATCAATAAAGATGAAAAAGGAGCTGGAGGTCTGAAGACCACTCTGACATCGGACATGGAGACACAGAGTTTGGAGTTTGCCCAGCTGGTTTCCTGTCTTGCTTTGAGGATTACAGTTAAGTGATTGAATGAATTTCAGAAGAGACCTTGAACTTTTGACTTTTAACATAGTTGAGACTGCTATAGACTATGGGAGCTTTGGAAGTTGGACTAGGTGTATTTTTCATTATACTATGTTTAGGTATGGTCCCCATAGACTCATATGTTTGGACAAGCCTATGGGAGCCAGGAAGTAGAATGTGATGGTTTGTATATGCTTGGCCCAGGGAGTGGCACTATTGGGATGTGTGGCCTTGTTGAAATAGGTGTGTCACTGTGGGCATGGACTTAAGATCCTAGTCCTAGATGCCTGGAAGTGAGTCTTCCACTAGCAGCCTTCAGATGAAATTGTTGAACTCTCAGCTCTGCCTGCACCACGCCTACTTGGATGCTGCCACACTCCCACCTTGATGATGATGGATTGAACCTCTGAACCTGTAAGCCAGCCTCAATTAAATGTTGTCTTTTATAAGACATGTATTGGTCATGGTATCTGTTCACAGCAGTAAAACCCTAAGACAGTAGATGAACAGATGGATAGACAGGTGAATGGGTGAATGGATAGGTGGGTTGGTGGATAATTGTATAGTAAGGTGGGCCAATGGAAGGAAGGATGGATGGATAGATGGATAGATGTGTGAATGGATGACCAAGCCAGCTCAGTCAGTTGATGGGTTCTCCAGGGAGAAGGTGAGGATTAAAAAGAAAGAGATGAGGGGCTGGGGATTTAGCTCAGTGGTAGAGCGCTTACCTAGGAAGCGCAAGGCCCTGGGTTCGGTCCCCAGCTCTGAAAAAAAAAAAAAAAAAAAGAACCAAAAAAAAAAAAAAAAAGAAAGAGATGAGTTCATTTGGTGGCAGCTAGGCAGTGAGGCTCCATGATAAAACTAACATCACACGCTTCTCCTATTCTGCACCTGCCATGATGCCCAAAGTTATTGGTTAGCACAGGTGGGTGAAGACAGAGCCCAGGCAGCAGCTCCTAGAGGCTGTCGGCCAAGCCCGCCCCTTCAGGAAAAGATAAAGCATCAGACAAAAAAGTGCAGATAAAAGGGAAGAGAGGAGTGAAGGGCAAACAGGCTGAAATGGCTGACCAGCAAACTACAGATCTACCTGCAGAAAATGGAGAGACAGAAAACCAGAGTCCCGCCTCTGAGGAAGAGAAAGAAGCAAAGTCCGACTAAGCATCCATCATGTCTGTCAGTGGTCTCCGCCTCCCTTCCTGTACATTCCAGAGGGATATTTTTGTCAACTATTTTGTAAATGAGAGTTTTTAATAGCTCTAGAAACATTTTTAAAAGGTAAGGGAATCCCACCTCATCCCATCTTTTAAGTGTAAATGGTTCTTTAAGAGGTTAAATCATTTGCTGATTGTTTTTTGTTTTTTGTTTTTTGGGGTTTTTTTTGGTACAACCAGAAAATAGCTGACACTGAATCAGGAGTCACCATAACATTCCGCAGAGGAGGGTTGCTTTATATCCTACAGTACAAAGTATATTAAATGGCAGTTTGGGGTCTCAGTCATGCATTCATGTCTGGAATATTTTCTGTTATATCTGGTCCTGTGTTTCTAGTAGAAACATTTTGTAAGCTAGCCAGTCTTTGGTCCTCGCCCTGTCAGAACTGTGATGCCTGTGGTCATGGCAGTCCGTTTTCCTAACAGTTGCGATAATGCGCTGTGAAAGATGGAGATTTTGAGTATGTTCTGTGTGGCATAAAATTGTGAATTGATGGAACTGATGATTATGAGCATTTGGTTGTTATGAGAGGACTTAGAGGAACCTGCCAAGTTTGAGACTGGAACATCACAGGAATAAGTTCAGAGAAAAACAATATATAGCTCCTTCATTTGTGTACATGAACACAATGTGACTCTTCAGAGTTTGGGTAGGTGTGATAAGAATTGGAATGTCTGAGTACTCTGCTCCTTAACCAATAAAATCTTTGTTAAGAAAAAGTAAAAAGAGGGGTTGGGGATTTAGCTCAGCGGTAGAGCGCTTGCCTAGGAAGCGCAAGGCCCTGGGTTTGGTCCCCAGCTCCAAAAAAAAAGAATCAAAAAAAAAGAAAAAAAAGAAAAAGAAAAAGAAAAAGTAAAAGTAAAAAGAGAGAGAGAGAGAATGAGAATGAATGAATGAATGAATTAGACAACACCTTAGCATGACCCTAGTCAGTCCTGGGGCTGAGGAGGGTTTATTTTTTTCCAGTCTGCTTTTATACCATCTTAATTAAATGCAAATAATAAGGTCAGTTCTAGGTCAAGGAACAGACAAGACAGTAAACACAAATAGTCAAGGAACAAGCAAGGCAACAAAGTCCACATGATCACTGTTTCTAGGGGCTTATCAAGACCAAGCTATCTGAGCCTACTTCCCTGTCCTAGCCCCAAAGTCAAATTCTTGCCTGAAGCCTACTTCTTTGTTCTACCCCCAAATCAGATTCCTGCCTGAGCTTACTTCTGTGTCCTGGCCCAATGTCGATTTCCTGCCAAATTTCTAGGTGCAGCCCCAAAAGTTCTCCATAGATGGATGAGTGGAAGGATGGATGGATGGATGGATGGATGGATGGATGGATGGATGGATGGATAGATGGATGGGTAGATGGATGGATGATTGGATGGATGGATGAGTAGATGGTTGGGTAGATGGATGGATGATTGGATGGATGATTGGATGGATGGATGGATGGATGGATGGATGGATGGATGGATGGATAGATGGATGGATGATTGGATGGATGGATGGATGGATGGATGGATGGATGGATGAGTAGATGGTTGGGTAGATGGATGGATGATTGGATGGATGGATGAGTAGATGGTTGGGTAGATGGATGGATGAGTAGATGGATGGATGGATGATTGGATGATTGGATGGATGGATGGATGGATGGATGGATGGATGGATGGATGGATGGATGAGTAGATGGATGGGTGTATGGATGGGTGAATGGCAGGCAGAAGGGTGGATAGATGGATGTATGAATAAGTGAGGAGACAGGGGAATATGTAGGTGGCAAGACGTATAGATCAAAGAGCATGTGAATGGGATGGTGGGTAGATGAAAGAGGCAGAAACCTAAGAACTTTGAAATCCCTCTTAGCAACTGGAAGCTGCCTTGTTCCCTGTTCCACAGACTGCATTCCGATTCCAGCCACCTTGGCCCCTTCTCCAGGTTGCTATAGATCCAGCAAGCTGGATCAAGTTCTGA
The DNA here is from genome assembly GCF_021556685.1 of Rattus norvegicus. NCBI lineage: Eukaryota > Metazoa > Chordata > Mammalia > Rodentia > Muridae > Rattus > Rattus norvegicus. Next base: position 83,216,387 of record NC_141547.1, read on the forward strand.
ACCCACTGTCCGTGTCTGGCAGCTGTGATAAGCGGTCAGGTGACTGAAGGATAGCTTCCTGCCCTTGCTGTTGTTTATCACCTGGCTCCACAGGTCCCACCAAGAGACTTGGGGACATCAACAGCAGGCTGCAAATGGACATTTCTCAGAAAGCAGCTTCTTCGGCCGACCATGGCTGAGAATAAACTCTGCTCCAAAGGAAGTTCAGGACCTGAGGGTGAGGGCTGGCATATGAGGAGCATTCACTGTGCTAGCAATCTCTTTTAGCTCTGTCTGTGCTTTCCCATCTATAAATAGGTAACACCAGGCAAGGGTTCGAGGAATGACAGGGGTAAAAATGAAGCAGCCTGCCTGTCGTAGGTTCTCAGTAAATGGAAGGTCCCTTCCTTTTGTCCCTGATCATGGAGAAATTCTGGAGATGGAAAGGAACATGGCTGCTGGACATCTGACAAGATTTTGTTTTGTTTCAGTTTTTTCCTGAGTCCGTTGAGGCATGAAGTGCATTTGAGGGCAGTAGTGAAAGGAATAAATGGATTTCTGGTAGGGCTTTAGGCACAGGGGTATTCTGCAGAGTCCCTAGTGGTGATGCTCAGAAACCCTTTAACAGATCCAAGGCAGTAACCAGAACTTCCATGGTGCCTTTGACTTCTGCACAAACACCTCTGTCACCCATGTCTCCCTAACCCAACAGTCCCCATCCTCCCGGAATGGTTGACCTTCAGCCACCTGATAGAAGAGACCCCTGTGTTTAAGTTCAGGTTTGGTGACACAGTGTTACCACTGAGACTGGGAAATCATGGAGACTAGATCCAGGGTTAGCTGTGCTCCAGGCTTCAGTTCTCAGCCCTCCACCTGCCATGACGAACCAAGGAGCCAGGGATCCCTGAGAGATGAACTTCAGCCCAAGACAGCCTTAGGCTTGATCTTGACAGCTCCTAAGTGTCTATCTTTGGACCCAATTCAGCTCTGAACTTCAGTTCTTTTTTTTTTTCTTTTCTTTTCTTTTTTTCGGAGGTGGGGACCGAACCCAGGGCCTTGCTCTACCACTGAGCTAAATCCCCAACCCCTGAAGTTCAGTTCTTGCCCATAAATGGGAACTATAATGAAGGACCCTAGGAGTTTTCACCAGCCTTACACCCATCCACCTCTGGTCAAGGCTAGACAAAGTTCCATTCTCCTCCCACAGGAACATTCTTGAATAGAACATTCTCAGAATGTACTGACTGATGCTTAAAGATCAACATGCTTAACCAAAAAAAATTGAAACTATAACCCTGCTGATGTAACCTGTGTCCCTAAAAAGTATTAAAAATGGCTTGTAATAGCCATTCAGAGTTGCCTTCTAGTCACTTGCTTTGAGAGATTAATTGAAGGTCGATACTGACGCACTGGAAAAGAAACCTCTTGCTTTGCATCAATATGCATCTCATTGTCTCACTCAGGGGCACCTTGAAGTACCACTGACAGAGGGTCAGGGTCTTACAGTAAAATCACCTATTTCATTGTTTTGAGTATTCAGTGAGGATGTGTTTGAAACAAGTGGAGTTTTGGTGTCTGTCACATGAATGCTCAGTAGTGTTTTGTTCACAGTGCTGGGGATGGAACCCAGAACCCATGCTTACACATGCTAGTCAAGCACTCTCCCTCAAAGCTATATCTCCAGTCCAAGATATGTTGTCTTCATTATTAAAAGGGGTTTCTAGTTTATGTCCCACTTGATCTGGGTTCCATGTGCACACATGTTCATGTATGTATCCATATATTCAGGCATGTATCCACTGGACGGTAATCTTTGAGCCCCTCTATTCTCCTATTCAATCTCTGCAGTCTTCTGTCATCCTTTCCTTCCTTTGGCCCTTCTTTCCTCAGTGCCCATGCAGCTAGCCTCTCCTGAATATAATCCTCCCTTTGTCCCACTTAAATACAGTAACTTCTGCAAAGGAAAATTTTAAAGATATCTGGATGACCAGAAGTGGCTTACTAAATGCCTCACTGGGTTGAAATTCCAGGTCTTGTCCCCACACTCCATTTCGGGGGGGGGGGTCTCCTGATCTTGGGTGCTCTTGTTGGTGAGACACCGGGGCAGGCTTCAAGGTTTCCAAAGATTGTGTCATTCCCAGTGTCTGTCTGTCTCTCTTCTCTCCTCCTCCTCCTTCCCTCAGCTCTTGGTATTAGCCCCTCCCTGCTCTTCATGGTTGTGGATCAAGATGTGAGCTCTCAGCTGTTCCTTTGCTCTGACATCATAGGCTGTCGAGCTCTAAAGCTGTAAACCAAATCAAATGCTTTGTTTTATAAGTTGCCTTGGTCACGATATAAAGGTAACTAAGACATTACCTTTGCTTATTTGTGTGTGTGTGTACACACACATGCACCACACAGTGTGTCTTGGAAGTCAGAGAGTGATTTGTGGGAGTTGGTTCTCTCATTCCACCATGTGGGTCTCAGGGCTTTAAATGCATGTGGTCAGTCTGGCAGACAGTACCTTAACCCACAGTAAGGGGTCACCTTGCTGGCCCCTTGCTGCTGACTTCCATCTGTCTTGCTGCCTCTACTCTGTGATGCTAGCCTTCTCCAGGCCCTAGGTTTGATTACTCCATTCATCTGCCCACTTCAAGCCCTCTTGAGGTCCCTTCTCATTTCTGCTTACATTCCTTTGACCCATCTTAGTATCTCTGAATTCAGGAGTTGTGGGGTTTTTTTTGGTTTTTTTTTTGTTTTTAAGAGGAGTCCTACTTGCATGGTTCTTGGGTTTCCATGTTGTGGTTTGTGCATTGGCTGGTTAGGGTAGCTCTTCAGACTTCATCAGGACATCTTAGCAAGCAGCTTGCTCTCGAGGGCTAAATCACTACCACCACTTGGGGGAACAAACTACTACAGCATCACCAATCACCACAGAACAGAGAGTGCTAAAACTAATAAAGGCCACAGCGCGACCAATTAAAGCAGCCAGGAAAGGATGAACTCAAGGAATTCAGAAAATCTGGGGAAATGAAGGCAGAGGAGGAGCAGAGAAAATATTGTGAAGGAGAAGAGGAAGAGGCAACAAATTAGAAAAAGAAAAAGAAGTGGTGATGCACACATCTTTAATCTCAGCACTTAGGTCCTTGAAGGTGGGAGACCACTGGGAACATGAAGGCTGCTTCTTGTTGCTTATGTTGAACCTGTATTGGACAAGTATCCAATGTCTGCCAGAGCCGCCCTCTCTTCAGTAGCTTCTGGTTTTTGTGGACCAGACTTCCACTTCTGGCCACATCTGGTTTTGCAGTCTGAACCGGGCAGGTTTTCCCACCCATCCGGGACTCTGCAGTTCATATCCCCCAAAGGTTACTAGAGGGTGTTTGTCAAGTGTAGGAGAAAAAACCACACCACTGCCCTGAACATGAACCCCCTACTGGGTGGATATGGCTGTGGATGCTAAGTGTTCTGCAGGATCTCTGGAATTCTGAGACAACAGACGAGATATCTCAGTGAGCAAAGGCACTGACTGCTGAGCTTGTAAACCTGAGTCCGAACTTACATGGTACAAGGAAAGAATCAGGCCTGCAAGTTGTCCTCTGACCCACACACACCCACACACGCACACTCATACAAATGAGAGTAAATAGAAATAGGAATGAGAGGAACCGATAATCCAAAGAGAACTAGGAAGGAGTCCATCGTGCCCAGCAAAGTAAACCAGAAATGATCTAATACTAATAGGATTGGAAAGTGGGTGGGGCTGGAACAATAGATCAGCCAGTGAACACGGGTGTGGCGGGCGGGATGTGCATTGGAGAGATGGACGCAGACAGCTCGCTGCTGAGTCTAGCCAAATCAAGGCACAAAGCAAAAAGAGCCATTTCTAAAAAGGAAGTAGTTAGCACTGGAGAAATAAGCAAGAGTGTCCTCTGGTCTCCACATGCATGCACAACATACATGTGTGCCACCCACAAGCATGCACACAAAAAAAAAAAAAAAAAAAAAATCCAGACTTCCAGGTCACTGGCACAGGGCTGCGGTTTTCCGAGGCTGAGGTGGTCGCAGCCGGCTCCCTACCTGGCTCTGCTACCGCCACGGCGGAAGCACCTTCCCTCAGGACATCAATGCAAGCCTGAAGAAAAAGTAATCGCTTCCTTTTAAGCCATGGCATATCAGTTATACAGAAATACAATTTTGGGGAACAGTCTTCAAGAGAGACTTGATGAGCTCATACAGTCTCAACAGATCACCCCCCAGCTTGCCCTTCAAGTTCTACTTCAGTTTGATAAAGCTAAATTCAGCATTGGCTCAGAGAGTCAGGAACAGAGTCAATTTCAGGGGCTCTCTAAATACATACAGATTCTGCGATAATGTTTGGACTTTTGTATTGAATGATGTTGAATTCAGAGAGGTGACAGAACTTATTAAAGTGGATAAAGTGAAAATTGTAGCCTGTGATGGTAAAAATACCAGTTCCAATACTACGGAATGAGTAGAGAAATTGGGCTTTTTTATGCCACCTTCTATTATTTTCATCACTTTTTGAAGAGAAACATAGAAGAGACTTTTTTTATTTATTCTCACAGTGCAGAAATAACACTGTGCTATATATACTACCCAAGGGTTCCACAGAGAGAAGCATGTGACTCTGTTCTCTTAAATGACCTTTAGTACACAGCATAAAGAAATGTAACTTTTTTTTAATGACAAATCAAAAGTGGTTGCCTTCCTAAGAATATTCTTCAATAAAACTCGTTTTAAAACTTAAAAAAAAAATCCAGCCAACATTAGCAATCCAATGTCAGTGGTAATCTTAAATGTAAATGGCCTCACAGCTCACCAATAAAAGAACTGAGACTAGTTGACTGGATTAAATAAGACAGATCCCATGTATCTGCTGTCTCCAGGAACTAGATCTCACTAGCAATGACATCCAATTTAGAGTCAGCAAAGGATGGAAATGGAAATTTAGACTCAAGCAAATGGAGCCTCCCACTTCCCTGCAAAAGCTTACATAGATAGTTTCACATCCTTTATTTTCATATTTATTTACAGTGTGTGTGAGGTGTGTGTGTGTGTGTGTGTGTGTGTGTGTGTGTGTGTGTGTGTGTGTGTGTACATACACCATTGTGCATATATGGAAGTCAGAAGAAGGTTTTTAGGGCCTCTTTACACCAGGTAGGGCCCAGAGATTCATCAAGATTGGCAGTGAGTGTCCTTATCCACTGTGCCCCAGAGAGAGAGAGAAAGAGAGAGAGAGAGAGAGAGAGAGAGAGAGAGAGAGGAAGAGAGAGAGAGAGAATATCATGGAAGATGGCAACAATAATTAATAACAATTATAAGGCTATAAATCACATACATCATATCCTTACTTTTATAAAACAAACACTAAAGGGCATAGAAGATCAGGTACCTCCTGATACAAAACCAATAGAGACACTTGAGGGATATTCTTCTCAGGGGCCTATGTAGCCTTCTTTAAAATAGGTTGTAAACATTCTAGGTTGCAAAGCAAGTTTATTTAACAAATATCAAATAATCTATTTTCTATTATCAAATCAATAAAACTAGATATCAATAGCAACAGAAACCACATGAATACATGTAGACTAAACATACTCGCATGAACAGTGGTTCACTGAAAAAATGAGGGAGAAAATTAAAATGGTACTAGAATCAAATGAAAATGAAAGCCCAACGTCTTCCAGCCTTTGCAACAGAGCAATAGAGCCGAGGTGGTTCTAAGGGGAGAGCTCACAGTTGACATGAAAAGATCAGTAAGATTGAATACAAACAACTTAATGATGCACCCAGAGGTGTTAGGGGGGAAAAAGGCCACCATAAGCAGGAGATGGCAAGAAAGAAAGGATATCCCAGTGTAAACAGATAAGACTGAGAGGCTAAGACATAAGCAGGCATTGTGTCTGGTTGATAGCAGTCCCAGGTTGAAGCACTCCTTGCATGAGGGAGTAGGAAGGCTCATGAGACTCAGAAGGAAACAAACTTCATACGCATGGGAAAGCTGACACTTAAAAGATTCCCAAGAGCTGTGCCCCATATTATAGAAGCAGTGAGCTTGCTGGGGTGGGTGACCGTGTGGCTCTGACCCACGAAGCTGCCTGGAAGAGACGCTCAGAGCCATCGAACTGCTTGCAAGTTGTACAGAGAGCTTCTTGCCACTTCCAGGGGTTATCACCCACACCAGGCCCGACTTGTGGTGATACAGATACTTTTGAATTCCTGCTGCCATAAGTAACCCCTCAATCATACCTCTGTAAGTACCATAAATAAACTTATTATCTCACAATACGTGCAGCAGTTCACCAAGTTGGATTCTGGTGTGATCGGTGCTTTGGTCTGTCACGGGTATTGATAGATGTAAGTTGTGTCTCCTCAGGAGAGCTCACCTGACAGTGGCTCACACCTGTAGTCCCAACACTCAGAAAGCAAGAGGAGCGGGGTTGGGGATTTGGCTCAGTGGTAGAGCGCTTGCCTAGCAAGCGCAAGGCCCTGGGTTCGGTCCCCAGCTCCAAAAAAAAAAGAATAGGAAAAAAAAAAAAAAAAAAAAAAAAAAAGAAAGCAAGAGGAGCATGAGCCCAGGGCCAGCAGGTAAAAAGTCAGGGCTGGCAATATGGCTGGCTCAGTGTGTAAAGGCACTTGACACCAAGCCCAACACCCCGTGGGTTCAAGCTCCAGAATCCACAAGGTGAAAGGAAGGAACCAACTTCTGATAGTTGTCCTCTGACACACACACACATGAGTAAATAAAATTTTAAAGATTTTTTTTTTGGTTCTTTTTTTCGGAGCTGGGGACTGAACCCAGGGCCTTGCGCTTCCTAGGTAAGCGCTCTACCACTGAGCTAAATCCCCAGCCCCAATTTTAAAGATTTTTAAAGGAAATATTGATAGACCTCTAGCTAGCCTAAGCCAAAGAGAAAATTCAAATTAATAGAATTGAAATATAGAAGGGGGATCCTACCACAGACTTCAGTGAAATCCAGAGGATTGTTTGGGAATATTTTGAAAAGTAACATTTGAAGACTGGGAGAGCGGCCCAGTGAGATGGCTCGGGGGTTGGGGGAGGGGGGGAGGCACTTGCCATGCTCGAAGGCCTGACAACCAAGTCCCATCTCTAGAATCCATGTAAAGGTGGTGGAAAAGAACCAGGTGCAGGAAATTGCTCTCTGTCCCGAAATCTCCATCTGAGGTGAGAAGACCCACTCTGGGCCACACGTTCTGGTGGTGAAGGACCCTAGCGGCTTTCTCCAGCCTTATACCCACCCTCCTCAGGTCAAGGCTTGGCCAGGTTCCATTCTCCACCCACAGGAACATTCTTGAGTAAAAAATTGTCAGAAAGTACTGACTGATAGCCACCTGACCCTCTGGAAAGCCCCAGGTAGAGTTCAAATGTGTGTCATGATCTGCTTGTTAGCCAATAGATTTATGCTTAGCCAGTAAGTTTGAACTCTAACCTTGCTGAGGTAAACTGTGCCCCTAAAATATATAAAAGCTGCTTGTAATAGCCATCCAGGGTTGCCTTCTAGTCACTTGCCTCGAGGGGCTGATTGAGGGTCGACCTCAAATGTGCCAGAAAATAAACATCTTGCTTTTGCATTGGATCTACATCTCACTCTAGGGGCATCTAGAAGTAAGTACCGATGGCCGAGGGGTGGGGTCTTACAGTGGCAGCCACATCAAAGGACATGGAAGGAGGAAGCTTGTGCTGTTTGTCTGCTTTGCCTTCACTCTGGCTGGCAAGGTCATCCTCGTTGATAGGGCATTCCCTTCACCGGTATTAGAACCTACTTTGGGATTCCAATGTAGACTGAAGACCAGCAGCTCTCTAGGAATCTCCTGGGCTCCAGCTCTAAATGTGAACTGCTGAGACAGCCAGCCTTGTGGACTCAACAGCCTCTTGGCCTTTCCGTTATGAAATGTCCACGCCAGACTACTGAGCCCATGGCCAGTAAACCACTCTAATAAATCCTAATCATTCCGTTTGGATATATATATATATATATATATATATATATATATATATATATATATATATACATACATACATATTCATTGGATATATATACATACATACATACATACATACATACATATTCATTGGATATATATATATGTGTGTATATATATATATATATATATATATATATATATATATATATTCATTCTATCCGTTCTGCTCCTTTAGAGAACCTTGGCCAAGACAGCAAATAAAATAAATTTAAAACATTGTTAAGTCTAGGGGCTAAAGACATAGGTCATCAGTTAAGAGCATTTACTGTGCATGCAATGTAAGAGGCTATTTCTCTGCCAGTGAAATGAGCCAACTCAAGCCAGAGTAAAATATATTAAAGGCAGGTTTATTGGAGAGCTGCTCTTGGGCGGGTGACTTCACTGGCCTCAAGGAAGAGGCTAGGGGAGTGGCCATGGGGAGAGGGGAGGAGGGAAGAGAAAGTAAGAAAAAAGAGAGGGAGAAAAAGAGAGAGGGGGAGAGGGACCAAAATGTCTGGATTATATAGGGAGGAACATTAGGGGAAGGGTAGCCCAGCCTCTGGGGTGAAAAAATTCATAGTTGGGGGCACAGTATGCTTTGTAGGGACTGAGGAATGCTGGGAGAATCTGGAGGCCAGGTCTGCTTTGATATGTGAAATATTCACCTCAGTCCCAGATCCAAAACCAAACACAGTGGACCTAGGTTCAGCTCACCGAACCCATGTCAGGAGTTGGGGATCTAACACCCTCTTCTGGCCTCCTCAGACACCAGGCACACATGGTATATTCACTTCTGTGCAAGCAAACACTTATACACATACATCTTAACCATAAATATTTTAGAAATATAAAATAGTGAAAATGGGTAAATTATTTATCAGGGAAATGCCAATTAAAACTGCTCTGAGATTCCATCTCGCTAGAGTCAGAATGTCTGTGATCCAGGCGACCAACAACAGTAAATGCTGGCAAGGACACACTGGCAGTCACAATAACACCACTGTCACCACTACAGAACTTACAGCTTCCTCCAAAAAATTCAAACTACCATCTCACCCACTCTTGAGTTTCTACCTGAGAGACAGCAAGGCAACATAAGACAGAGATATATTTACACATGAATGTTTATTGATAAGGTATTCCATTGCTGAGAAACAGAACCAGGCTAGATGCTCATCAACAGATGGCTTTTTAAAATATACATATAAAATGAAATTTTATTCAGAAAGGGAAAGCGGTATTATGATATTTGCAGGAAGGTAAATGTAATTGGATATTATCCTCTAAGGCAGAATAAGTGATACATATATAACATGCTTCCTCTCATGCAGCAGGGAGGGACTGGTAAGGAAAGACTGAGCGTGCTAGCATACACCTATAGTCCCAGTACCCAGGAGACAGAGGCAGGAGGATCAGGGGTTCAAGGCCATCCTCAGCTACATAGCAAGCTCAAGGCCAGATAAGTCTACTAAGACCCTGTCTCAAAAACCACTACCACCACCACCACCACCGTCGTCATCATCATCATCATCGTCGTCATCATCGGGGCTGAAGTAGCTTGGCTGTAAGAGCACTAGCTATTCTTGCCGAGGGGCTGAGTTTGATTCCTGACACCCATATGGTGCTCTGAAGCCTTTGTTAAGTCTAGTGTCAGAGAACCCAATGCTGCCTCTGGCCTCTGCAGACACTAGGCACGCACATGGAACACAGATAGGCAGCTATCAAAACACATAAAAAGCCACAACTGGTCAAAAATGCAGAGGTCAATTGACCATGAGGTAGCTGACCCAGAGAGATACAATTACACACAACTCCTCCCATCCTCAAGGCTCCAGGGACATCAAGTGGGAGGAGCCAAAGCCGGAAGACCATCATAGGAGGAGGAGGAGCCAAAGCCGGAAGACCAGGACATCCACTCAAGATGTCTTTCCTTAAAAAAGAGCACATGGGAGACAGTGGGGCGGGTGTGATCAACAGACACTGTGTGGCATTCTCTAGGATAAAATAAAAATTTAAAAAACGAGTACCTGCTCCATTTCCCAGAAATTATGGTTAGAGATGCTGCCAACATCACAGCCTGATTAGGAAAACACATACCGACAAGTCAAAGTCAATCGAACCGATGTAGCTGTGGATACTGGAGTACAAGACTGGCCTAACATCAGGCCTGGAGAAGCATCCAAAGAGACTTGTATCAGATCTGAGAGGGGCCTTGCTTCCTGCCCTTAAGGCATGCAATTTAATCAGGGCTTGAGACCAAGACACTGCAACAGAGTGAAGCCTCCAGGAGAATCCAAGGTCAAGGAGAAAAGCAAACCATAAGTTAAGCCAGCTACAGGGAGGGACAGACTGGAGCTCCAAATTTGCTTTGCAGAAGCACCGGGAGGGCTGGTAGCCAATGGGTAGCGCCATCATGGCTGCAGTTGGAATGAATGAATGCTGGGCGTGGCGCGCGCTGCCTGCCAGCGCCCTCAGAGGCTGGTTACCTTTCTACTGTCTGAGTCTTTCAGATAAGGAACAGGAACCCAGAGAGGTTTCAAGATCCTAGAGCTGGTAGGCTGCTGAATAGCATTGCCTTGTGCTTCACCCTGACCTCCTTACGACTCGGATAATGCACAGTTTATTACTCATCCTTTCCATTGAAGATGTCCACAGCCTCGGCGGAACCCGCAGATGCGTCACCTCGGGGGTGTGTGTACAACTGGGTGCAGACCGAAATGAGGAGGGAAGGAAAGGAGATCGGACATGGTAGGAGGGGTAGACAATGTAGGGAGACAGAGAGACACACAGGAACAAGAGAAGGAAAAAACAGACGGCTTAAGTTTCCATGTTTGCACAAACCAAGGAGACTGGCTTGCCTCTGCCTCTTCCACCGAGCATGGGTAGCTGTAGGGATTTCACAGGGATAGAGGGGTTGGCGTGGAGCAAAGCAGGTTAGAACTGGTGCGTTTTGCGCTCCTATCCTATCCGCAGCTTTTCTTTTATTGCTCTACTGTTGTGGAGATCACATGCTCTGGGGCTGCTCCGCTCTCACCAGGGCGGTTTTGTGTCCCTGGGGCAGATCATTCTGCCACGGTTCACAGTTGTTGGCTCGCCACCTCAGTCGAGCCTCAACAGACCCGTTTCCTATCCAAGTACTGCTGGGTGCTCATGGAATCCCGCCTCCAGCGCATCATCTTTCTCAGCTGGTCTGTCATGAACTTCTTTTTCAGGTGGTCGTACAAGTAGCTCATCTTCCTCTTGGTCTTGTCAGAGGCTTTCATCTTATGAAAAACAGAGGTGGGGGTTGGGGATTTAGCTCAGTGGTAGAGCGCTTGCCTAGGAAGCACAAGGCCCTGGGTTCGGTCCCCAGCTCCGGAAAAAAAAAGAACCCAAAAAAAAAAAAAGAAAGAAAGAAAAGAAAAACAGAGGTGGATTTGAGATAAACAAGTCACTTCGTAGCAAGAGACATCCGAGGCTGCTGACCTGACCTACCAGTGGCAAGGTGCCTGTTAGACCCGATTTCCATCCCACAAAACAGCTTGGACTACAGGGAACCTCAGTTTCCCTTTTCATAAAGCCTGGGCACCAAGCTGGGTAGACTACTGTGGTGTTCTCTGATGCTGTGCAGCTGAGGAACCTTGTTTCAACCTTAACAATCTGAAGACTGATCTTAAGAAATAGGTATTTTGGGGGCCAGGAATGTAGCTCAACCATGGAGAACTGGCCTAGTGTGAAGGCCTGGATTCAATGCCTAGCACCATAAAATAAGTAATAAGTATATGAAAATCAAGTGGGAATGTAGAAATGGAGGTCATGGGAGCAAGGAGGTTCACCTTGGTTTGGAGTTTGGTTTTTTTTCCCAAGACAGTTGCCCTGGCTATCCTGGAACTCACTCTATAGACCAGGCTGACCTCAAACTCAGAGACTGAGATTCTGTGTCTCCCAAGTGCCAGATTAAAGGTGTGTGCTGCCTATGCCTGCCTTCTATCTTGCTTCTTTCTCCTTCCAAAAATCCTCCCACGGTGTCCCTGTTTACCCGCTGCACTGTTTACATACTATCTGTGACTTCTAGCTCCGAGTGTCTACCTAACCCATGTCTACAGTTACCTGCCACAGCCTGTCATCACCGGGAGTTCTAGCTTCATCCTGTCCATAACTCCTGTGCTGTGGCCTGGGAGGACAAATCCTTAGCTTACTCACTCAGTGAGCGTTACAATGACTGGGCTGCAGGAGGGAATGTGGGAGCCAACTGCAGGTAACCGCCCCCCTTAACTACAATGTAATCAGGGTGTAAGATAATGTTCAACTATTTCTAAGCCGGGTAGACAGTGACACACCCCTAAAAGAAATCGAGACTTCAGATACAGACAGCAAGAGCTATGGAGGAGGCTGGGAAGAGTCGGCTACCCTGTCCTACCTGTTACATGAACTCACATCCTCTAGTTTGCTTAAACCAGTTCAGATTTACATTACAGAGCCCATAACTAGAAGAGTTTCAAACCCTGTTTTACAAATAAAGTGTTTAAAACTGGACTATCTCTGAGTCCTAACCTATTTTGCCAGACCGTAGCATGAGACATCTAACAGAACATACATGGAGCCTGACCCTGTTTGTGTCTTGTCCTGGGTTTGCTGCTGTTGTTGCTAGCCTCGGTTCTCCTCTGGAAATGGGATAACTTTTATAAAAAGAAAAAAAAAAAAAAAAAACCTAACCATGTAGTGCTGATGCCAACGCGAACCGTGAGCCTGTAGTTCTGCATGAATGATAACGCGTTTTGAGGAGACGAGACATAAGCTAAGGGGCACGGTCGTTCCCTCTGCTATGCAGAGTGAGAGTGATACCTTGGGCAAGACACCAATCCCATGTGTCACCATCTCCTCTGTAAAGATGGGGCCTGACTTCAAACACTTTCATGGCCCCCTATGAGCTCAAGGAGCTGAGAGCTCCACTTCTACCCCAGGAGACACAGGCAACCAGCAAGGGAGGAAGGAAAGATGAGGAGTGTGAACTGGTTAGGCCACTAATAGGCTCCAGCCCAGACCCTGGCGGGCACTTTACCTCCATCTCATAGATGCGCTGTGCGTTGAGGTTGTCCCGAATAATCACCCGAGACAAATGGCTCTTGGGTAACATTTTCTTCACATTTGCATCACTGGTATTAATTAAGCTAGAGGAGAGAGGGGAAGATGGGATAGGTTAGACAGCAGGATAGGTCAGAGAGTGGCTCGAGGCCTGATTTGATAGGTGCTGGAATGGTGGAAGACACCTCTTTGGGTTTATTTAGTTTTTCTTTTGGAGACAGGGTTTTGCTATGTTGCTCTGGCTGGTCTGGAACTCACTGTAGACCAGGCTAGCCTAGAACTCATCGAGATCCACCTATCTCTGCTTCCCAAGTACTGGGACTAAAGGCATGTGCCACCACACCTGGGTTTTAAGAGAAGTGGTTTTCTCATTTTCAGAGGAGTGAGGAAAGCATTCTAAGTTTTGCCTGTAGACAAGGTATGCTAAAAGGCTGTTTTCCTGAGCACGGGATGGGGGTGGGAGACAGGAAGGTCCAATGCAGTCCACAAGAGAGGTGGCAACAGAGTCCTCAGAATTATGACTGTTGTTATTTAAGGGACTCTGGCCAGCTCCAGCGGGTAGAGCATGGCTCTGGTAGGCCTCGCCTTTCTCCCCCATTTCCTCTGCCTTGCTAAAAACAGATCACATCTCTAAACTGGCCCCCCAAGATCTGGTCCCTTATTTGGCCACTTCCTCCTCCTGAAGCTGACTACCCAGGTCCAACTATCAAAATATTGAAGTCCAGCAATTAAAAACCCCCTTCGGCTCACCTAATATTAACATGCCCAACAAAACTTAAACACCCATCCTAGCACATGGTTCTCCATTGTACCTTTATAAGCCACTATTTCCTATGTGCCAAGTCGGTCTCCTCTCAACCCAGAGGCAGCCCTTTGCCCTTCAGGATAAATACCTCTGTCCCATCTCCTCTGTTCCCTTCCCCTTCTCCCTCATCCTCTATCTCCTGTCTTTGTCTCCTATTTCCTGCCTTCTGTCACTCTGGAGCAAATAAATCTCTGTGCTGAAAACTTGGTCTTGGGGGTCCTGAGCTAATACTTTCCCTAGCAGCTATTGTCATCACTGTTCCTCTGTGGAGGTGCTGGTGTGGAGCCTGGGGCTGCAAACGCTAGTCAAGCACTCTCCAGTTGAGCAACCCCCCAAAATGCTGAGTGGTCAGGTCAGTGAGAAAATGTGGGGTAAGAGCAAAGGTGTGGAGGTCTTTGATGGATAAAATTTGGAAGGTAGAGGTAAAAGATGAATTTGAGGGCTGGAGAGATGGCTCAGCAGTTAAGAGCACTGACTGCTCTTCCAGAGGTCCTGAGTTCAAATCCCAACAACCACATGATGGCTCTCAACCATCTGTAATGGGATCCGATGTCTTCTTCTGGTGTGTCTGAAGACAGCGATGGTGTACTCATATATAATAAATAAATCTTTTAAAAAATGAATTTGAGAGAGGAAGAGGTGGGGAGCTCTTCCTTCACAGCCTAGATCTAAGGGGGATCTGGGAGGAGTTGGGGAGAGCAGAACAGGATAGGAAAAATAAAGGGAAAGGAAAACTGGCTGTGTTGGTTCATGTCTGTGAGCTCAGCACTTGGGAAGCTGGAAGCAGAAAGACAGGGAGCTCAAGACCAGCCTAGGCTACACAGGCAATTGTCAAAGGGGAAGGAAGGAAGGAAGGAAGGAAGGAAGGAAGGAAGGAAGGAAGAAAGGAAGGAAGGAAGGAGATAAGGGAGGATTTAGGTGGACACAGATTTAGTAAGTAAAGTCTAAAGGAAGACTTTGGGAAATGTTTTTAAAAATTAGGAAAGTTTGCTGTGTTACAGGACTTTTGAGGACTCTAAGGAGTGTCCCACTCATCACTTTGACACGGCAAGACAACAATGCCACTGATCAAGTTTACCCTCAGGAACCATGCAATCAAGTTAATGTTTCAGTTTGCTACGTCATGCTGTGTTGGATGTTGGTATCCATAGGCATCCTGGGCCCTGTGGCATCAATGCTTGGAGACACCTACACAAGTAAGAAGTGTGGAGCAATATGAACGGAGTGGGCAACTAGGAATGAGTTGGTAGAAGGGGACTAGCACATACATGGTTCTGATAATCTCCAGCATCAATAAAAACTCACCTGTAATCCCAGCACCTGGGAGGCAGAAGCCGGAGAGTCAGAAGTTCAAGGCCGTTCTTAGTTACTTTATGAATTTAAGCCAACCTGGCTACCTGTCTCAACAAACAACAGATGATGTTGCCAGCCTGTAGGTTCTTATTTTTATTTTTTTGATAATTTAGTTACAGTATGAAGTGTTTTTCAGTGGTTTTCCCCATTTAAAAAACAACTGTTCACACATTCTAAAACTTGGAAGCCAAGTGGACAACTGTGCTAAGTCAGTTGATAGAATACATATAACCAAGTATGAACAACTTGGTATAATAACTAGGCAGGAAAAAAACAGATCACTAGGGGTTGGGGATTTAGCTCAGTGGTGGAGCGCTTGCCTAGCAAGCGCAAGGCCCTGGGTTCGGTCCCCAGCTCCGAAAAAAAGAACCAAAAAAAAAAAAAAAAAAAAAAAAGAAAAGAAAGTTCCCGGTCCTCAGCTCCGAAAAAAAAAAAAGGAAAACAAACAAACAACAAACAAACAAACAAACAAAAATACCAGATCACTAACCAGTGAGTTTTTGTGTTGTACTTTAAATATAACACGCATACACTTAGATATGTATTATCTTAGCCTATCAGTTGCTGTGATAACATATTGACCCAAAACAACCTGAAGAGAGTGTTCACTTTCAGCTTACAGATTACAGTCCCTCATGGAGAAAGGCCAAGGCAAGACTCGAGGCGGGAACCTGAAATCGGGAACTAAAGCAGAGACCACGGTGGAAGGCTGCTTACTGGCCACTTTTCATGGCTTGCTCAACTGGCCTTCTTATACAACTCACCCACCTGCCCAGGCATGGCACTGCCCACCGCCTACATCCCCCACATCGATCATCAGCTGTAGGCAATTCCCCGACTGAGGTCCCTTCATCCTAGGTAACTCTAGTTGGTTTCAAACTGACAAAACTAACCAGCACAGGTAAACATCACAATGTTAACAGTCGTCGTCTCTGGTCGTTCGGTTTGCTGTCCTAACTTCTGTTTGGTTCATTGTTGTTGTTGAGTGTACATTGCTTTCGCAGTGGTTCACAAACCAATTTAAAGGAAACCAGAGAAATGACGGATGGGCTGGTGAAGTGTTCCCGAATACGGAAAGAGAAAAACCACACACACCTGAACTGATTGAAACAGAAATGGCTGATACAGGAATAGAAGGAACAAACCTGAACGCTTACACTAAACTCAGACTCCATTGGTTAGCACATCAGAATAAGATCATCATGAAATACACTACATTTATAATTAGACCAAACAACAACAACAACAACACAACAAACCCCAACAAACAAAAGGATGTACATTTTTTGACAGGGTCTCATGTATCCAGGTTGACCTAAAACTCCCAATTAATCTGAGCGTGACCTTGAATTTCCAGTCCTCCTTCCTCCAGCACCAGAGTCCTTGATTACAAGCTTGTGCAACCAGTTCAGTCAAGAAGGAAACAAAGAACCTTTAGAGGGATTATAAAAATGTTCTCCAATTCATTCTTCTATCTGTAAGAAACAACTGTTGTCTGGGTGTGATTGGTAACACGAAGGAATGAACATCGAAAGTCACCTAGTTTCATTTTTCTGGCTT
This sequence comes from Rattus norvegicus, assembly GCF_021556685.1. Taxonomy (NCBI): domain Eukaryota; kingdom Metazoa; phylum Chordata; class Mammalia; order Rodentia; family Muridae; genus Rattus; species Rattus norvegicus. The sequence goes on from NC_141547.1 coordinate 83,233,134, forward strand.
TTATGCAGGATGATTCAACATGCCCAAGTGCTGATGGGAAAACAGATTCAAAGGTCAGGAATTGGGGTTGGGGATTTAGCTCAGTGGTAGAGCGCTTGCCTAGCAAGCGCAACGCCCTGGGTTCGGTCCCCAGCTCCGAAAAAAAAAAAAAAAGAAAAGAAAAGAAAAAAGAAAAAGGAAAAAAAAAGGAAATGAAAACAGGAGAAAGATTATAAGTAGTCTCTATCAAGTAAAAGATGGTAATTTTTGAACCAGTTGTGCTTCCATAATAAATCTTCTGTAGGATTTATCACATCCTTGGCTGACGCTGGGAAAGGGGTTGAGGAAGGGGACAGAATTAGAGCCAGACAATGGGGAACTGAAGGCTTTTGCAGGACACTGGAGAATGGAAAGGCCTGGCGTTGTCAAGTAAATTGGAGCCTGAGACCTGAGCTTTACCAGGCGTCACGTCAAAGTGCACTCGGCGCACGATGTCAAGCCTACAGTAAGCTCGTGTCAGGATTCATTCGGAGGGTTAGGGTTAGGGTTCGGCCCAGAGACTGGGCTTCTGAGCGTCCTATGGGGTTGGCATGGGTCTGAAAAATCCGGACAGTGCTGCGAGCTAAGGAACTCGTATGGGCGGGAGGTCCGGGGTGGGCAACGTGAGTCTGAAAGATTGGATTCCCTTAGGGTTCCCGGGTCTGACAACTGCTTTATAAACCAGAGCCACACCTGAATAACAACTTGGGGATTGGGGACCGCGGCCGCAGGAAGTAGATCTGTGGTTGGACGTGGAGGCCAATATCCGGCTGGCTGGCTGTTCTCTGGCGCCGGAAGTCCGAGCCAGAAGCGGTGGTCTCATTCGAAACGTCCTCGTAATCCGAGCCCAAGTCCCATTTGACGGAAGGCCTTTTGGGCTGTGTGGAGGGCTCTGGCGGACTAGAATCAGAAAAGCTAGCAAAGCGGAATACCATGATGGAAGGACGCGGACACGGAGCGACTATCTACACGGGAGCCTAAGGCGGAGCTCTGCGCGTTGCCAGGGAAACGTACAGGGCAGAGGGACCTGCAGGCGGACCTCGTGACAGTGTTTTGGCGTTCTTTATGACTCTCGGCTGGGCGTGTTGCCTAGGAGACAGACGGGCGAGTGGGCGGGGCGTGCCGGCTGTGGGCAGAGCAATGGTCCTTCCGGTTGCTTGGCGCGTTTCCGTGGAGACGGGCGGGTCCGCTCTGCTGCAGCCCACCCGGCTTTTCGGAGGCGTTTGGGAACTGCGCGAGTCAGTCGCGGGGGTTCCTGTAGGCCCAGAGCTGTCCATTGTTCCGCGAGGAGAAATCGTTGCTACTGAGATCCGGAATCATGAAGGGCCCTCTCTGTTTTAGAGACGGTCGCCCGCGGCTCCGCCCTGCAGTTGCTTCCTGAAAGATTTCCGGGGTACTGAGGGAAGGAGGTAAGATCTTGTGAGTCTTGTCTCTGTGTTGAGAGGCCAACTCTCTAGGATGCTTCCTGGGCTTGATGTGGCACCTCCCACTCATCTACTTGTGGACTCTGTTTCACGTTTATAACCCGGAATTTAACCAACGCCCCACCTATATTTGCCAACTTTCTCCAGAAAGTGTAATCCACCAGAAATATCAGCCTTCAGAACTTGCTGTCCGATAATGAACAAAACTGGTTTTCCTCGATCTCAAGTTTCAGGGGTACAAATTAGATGTCAAAGACCTCATTGGTTGTAGAGTGAGAAAACAAAGGTGACGAGGTTTGTTTCCTCTTTTCCCCCTTCTCCCTAGTTCCTCCTCCCCCTCCCCCTCTTCGGTCCTGAGAGTTTCAGTAGTCAGGCTGATCCGGAACATCCAATCTTCTTGCCTCAGCTTCCAGGTCAGCTCTACCATGCCCTACTGTCTGTGACCACTTCCTACTCTCTTTGCAACACTATAACCCCAAGCCTGAAACAAATACCCTTAGTTGTCATTCCCACAAAGCTTTGCATTTTAACTTTACTACAAGCACTTGTAGTACCTCCGGTTCATCGGTTCATCCGTCTGTCTTTATGAAGTAGGCGTGCTGCCCCTATCGACCAACAGTTTAAAGACCCCATTTGACTTTATTTTCTATTCTGAAATTGCATAACACCCCACTCTGGACGGTAGAACATTCGTTCCATTGAGCTAAGCCAAGAAGGTCTGTGGATTCTACAGATAGAAAAGGACTGAAGAGAGCAGAAACAAAACCATCAGGTCACTTGGAAGTCACATTCCTTGGAAAGCAGGGACAGTAGAAAAATAACTGGTGGGCCTGCGGTTACCTTGAATGACTTTTCAGTATGAGGAGATTAAGATAGGCGTCGTCCTTGTGCTAGCTGAAACTGGCCTGCCTGGGAAATCCCGATTTCTCAAAGGTTAATTAAACAACAACAACAAAACAGCTTTGTTTCCGTGACAAAGACAAAACTAAATCAAAACAAAACAAAAAAACCCTATAATTTGTTTCCTTGGCTCGTTGTTGGGGGGCGGGGCCCATGAAACAAAGGCCCCCACCTTGCTCTTCTACCTCCTGAATATCGTGCTCCAGGTGAACATCACCGAGCCTCTTCTCCACTTGCTCTCAGTCAGAGGTCATTACTGTTGGAAGTCACACAGCTGAGCAGAGAACATGGAAAGTTTCCCACTAGCTCTGCTGTAGATGGCACCAGTTGTGTGGGCAATCTTCAGGGACCGGGACCCCTTTTGGCTGAAAACAGCTAGACTTGCTGACTGGTTATGAGAAGATGGAAAGGCTTGGTATATCATTCTCCCTCTTGTCGCCCTTAACCTTTGGGTCCAGTTCTACTTATGGTAATAGGAACATGTCTACCCCAATGTTCTTTCAGCAGTTGTACTCCCTCAGCTCCTAAGCACCCTCTTTCTCCCGGACCCACCCAAGTAAACCCAAGGCCCGCCCCTTCCATTGTTCAGTCTCCCTAGCCATGGCTGACCCCTTTCCTCCGGTGTTTCCTGTGTGAAAGGACCCCCAGCGCTCAGGCAATGGTTCTGGCTCACCGATGTGAACATTGGTGTAATCACTGAGTTCTCTGCTGTACTTTTACATCAATGATCAAAGGACTGCCTCTGACCTTAGACACCCAGCCATCCCCTTCCCAGAAGTCTTCTGGGTTCTTAACCTCCAAACTTCCTCCTCCTTCCTGCAGGGTTCATAGCCTAGCAGAAAGATGAAAGCTTAACACGTCACCAACTGTTGACCTCCACCTTGATGACTTCACCTTGGAGTGCCTGCCCAGTTCAGTTCCCACAGCCCTCAATCAGTGGCCTCTCACAGATCACCAAGAGCCTGTTTATCAGCAATGGCGCGGCTGCCAACGACAAGCTCCTACTGTCCAGCAATCAGATCACCACGGTGATCAATGTCTCAGTAGAGGTAGCGAACACCTTCTATGAGGACATCCAGTACGTGCAGGTGCCTGTGGTGGATGCGCCCATCGCGCGCCTCTCCGATTTCTTCGACCCCATTGCTGACCACATCCATTCGGTGGAGATGAAGCAGGGCCGCACGCTGCTGCATTGCGCTGCTGGCGTGAGCCGCTCGGCCGCCCTGTGCCTCGCGTACCTCATGAAGTACCATGCCATGTCCCTCCTAGATGCCCACGCTTGGACCAAATCACGCAGGCCCATCATCCGGCCCAACAGTGGCTTTTGGGAGCAGCTCATCCATTATGAGTTCCAGTTGTTTGGCAAGAATACGATGCAGATGGTTAACTCTCCCATGGGACTGATCCCCGACATCTACGAGAAGGAGACCCGTATGATGATTCCACTGTAAGCCAGCCCGCCAGCTCCTGAACTGGGGTCGGCCGTACAGCTCTTGTCATTAACAGCACCCCGAGGTCTAAACCTGAACATTCTACTTTTGTTGCTACAGGAGTACACCAGATGGTGCTTTTCATAAGGGCAAGGAAAAAGCGTTGCTATGACATTTACCCTCGTAATCCAGCCAGGTTTGGTGGTACATGCCTGTAGCCTCAGATTGCTGAAGCAGGAAGATGACAAGGTGAGTTTGAGGCCAGCCTAGGCTATATATGAGACCCCGTCTCAAAAACAAAAAACCAACAAAAGAAAATCCCCAACAAGTGCTATCCTCTCATCTGTGTTTTTAGAGATTAAATTTATTGCTTATAACACAGTGAAGGTAACTTCTCCATGAGTGGTAGGTTGCTGGGTGGGTGGGGTGGAGCGGGCGAGTGGTGCCAGGTCATAAAAACCAATGCCCAGTTGCATATGTCGAGCTTGGGTTCCTGCAGCCCTTCTCGAGATGACCAACCCAGAGATGAATCTGCCAAAATACCCACCTCGTTCATTCAGAGGCAGAGCCTTAAGCATTCTGGTGCTCTCCGATGTCTCACAATAAGTGCCAGCCTACTACATTAGGGGCCTTCAAGCAGGGCTCCAGAGGCTGCCCCTTCTACCTTTATTTACCTCAGTGGCCCAATTCTGGTCTTCTAGATCAGATTCACACAGTGCTTGGATCATAGTGGTGCCCAGATCAGCTATCCTCCCATACACAGGCCTTTGTTTATACACGTCCTCAGAAGCCTGTGTGTGAGAGAGAAGAAGAAATGGCTTGATCTCTGCCAGGCCTCAGCCTTTGCCAGAGCTCTCCCTTTGCAACCTAGGAATCCTGACACAAGGCCTCATGCAGAATTGCAGACCACGAGATCCAGGGTCCCAGACTGGCTGACTGTTGAGGAACTGTGAGGACAGAGGTCAGAACAAGTGAGTTGTCCCTAGTAGGCCCTGTGACTCAGGGCTGCTCAGAAGCCCTTGCTGTCAGGGTCTGATTCAAGAAGGCTCCATTTAGCTTAAACCATGGTCCCAAGTAGCCCAGGCTGTGTAACCTCGAGCACCTTTCTCCTTGCCTGTACTTTAGGAAGGCTGGGCTCACAGGTATGTGCCACCTTGCCCAGGAAGACTTGTATATTGCTCTGTCATAAAGAAATAAGGCTTGCTCCCCATGGCTTGCTCAGTGCCACCTGCCCAAGTAGCACAACCACAGTGGACTAGGCCCTCTCACATCAAGACGCCCCCTTGGTGGAGGGTCCCTTGTCCCAGGTGACAGTTTGTTACACTAACAAACACTAAGTCTAATCTAGAGCTTTTCAGAGCGTTTAGGAAGCAAACAGCACAACTGTCCTGTTGGGGTTGCTATGGTGCCATGCATTCCAAGAGCTGTGGGGAACTAGACCTTCCCCATGTGTGAGTCGGGTTCTCGGCAGGCACAGAACTGGTAGGGTGAAAAAAAATGAAAAGTTTGTTAATTTAATGTTTGGTGAAATAGTAACCAACTTGTCTTCTGCCTGAGAGGCTGAGAGGCCAACAGTTGCTTGACCCTTGAGGCTAGATGCCCAGCAGTGGGAGCAGTCCCCCAGTGGCTGTCTCTCAATGGAGAGGCCCACAGCCCAGGAGCTGCTCGGTCTACAAGGCTGGGACATCAGCAATCCCGACTTGGCAGCAAAAACCCGAGTCTTCCTGAAAGGTCACTCATCCTTAGTCCAGAGAAGCCTGGAAAAACTGGTTTTGATGCCAGTGGAGAGGATCAATCAACTGAGCGGCAAGTGGGAAGGCCTCGAGGTCTTCAGGTCTTCAGGCCTTCACACCCTCCTTACCCGAGCTACTTCCCACCCATTAAAGGCAACTGGGCAAATTCTCCTGCTATGGCTCCCTGTCAGTGATTCTGATCTGTGACAAGTTGACTTTAAACAAACCACTACACTCCCTAGATCTACCCTTGCCCCATTTTCACAAAGGGACTGCCCAGGGGGGTTGGTATGAGGCAGTCAGGAGAGGAGGAAGCTAACTGCTGCTCTAGACTACTGTCATCCCTCAGCAAGAACAACCCCACCTCTACTCACCTCACAGCCGCAGGGTGGCTAAGCCCCCGACACCGCACCTTTCAGAAGAAGCAGCCCCTACCCAACAGATTGGTGTGACAGAGCCGCCGCCATGCAACTCTCTTGGTAGGAACACAGAATCTTTTTTAAAAACTTTATTCAAGTCTTTTGGTCATTAAAAGAAGATATTTGAAGGCGGAGAGATGGCTCGGTGATTGTGAGCACTGACTGCTCTTGCAGAGGACCTGGGTTTGATTCCCAGCACCCACTTAGTGGCTCACAACTGTCTATGGCTCCAGTACCAAGGAACCCATTGCTCTTTTCTGGTCTCCTAGAGCACCAGGCACACAGACAGACAGTAGGGAAATACATGCAGTACACATACATATATGTAGGGAAAACACTCATACACAGAAAATAAAAATAAATCTTTTTAAAAAAAACTAAATTAGCACATAAAATTAACTCAAATTCAAAGTTCTCTGGGTCAACCGACCCTAATTGGACTCAAACCTAAGGACTCACATGTGCTAGGCAGATGCTCCACCACCAACCTAATCCCTCGTCCAGTTCTCTGACATTGGTTTTGGGTCAGGGTCTCCCTACGTAATTCTGACTGCCCTGTAACTTGACATGTAGTCTAGGATAGCCTCCAATTCAGACCAGCCTGGTGCACAGACTGATATATTTATCACAAATCAGGACTGTGGCAGTTCTACTGCACAAAATATCCCATCCGGGGTCCCTTTTGTGGTCAGACCCCCAACCCAACCCTGCAGTCTCTGATAAGCTCGTACCTGTGTGGATCCTATGGGTTTACTGCTACTCGGTGCAGCCTGGAGTGCACGTTTCTCACAGTTGCACGTCTTTGCTCTATGGTGTTGCGTGTGGCTATGCCACTCTGGACTCAGTGAAGCATACTTGAGTAGTTAGTTTTAGGGGATTGTAGATACAATTACTATAAACATGTGTATACAGGTTGCTGTACTTGTGGGCATACATTTCCATTTCTCTAGGGTGTGGACGATGGAATGAGATATTAGTCATGTGATAATGGTGTGTGTAACCATCTTTATGTTTAAAATGCTAACCTTACAGAGTGGCCCTCTTGCCTTCTCACCAGACTTGGATGAACACTACCCACCCCTCGTTTCCTCTCTCACCCCCCTCCCACATTTTCTGAACACCTTTTCCCAGTAAGTTACATTGCTCCCCCCATACACATGATATTTCTGTGTTCATGTCTTAAAAAACTATCTGGGCCAGCATAAAAGTCAGGTTCTCTGTTGTAGCAGCTTCATACATGGTGTTACACTGTTCTAGGTGTCCCCCTCCTGGTCCACATTTTTATTTTTTAAACAATATAGTTTTGGGAAATATACATGGATAGCATCTATTAGCTCATCTCCATTTTTCCAGTTCCTCCAGTTCCTCCAGTTCCTCCTATTGCCCTTGTCCTGCCTCCCTCCCAACATGTCCGCCCTTTTTTGTTCTTAACATCAATAACCCTGAATCCAGTTAGTATTGCCCATCTGCTCATGGTGTGGGATCATCTGCTAGGGTGTGGGCACCTTACCAGTGGCAGTGTTGCCAAAGGAGGGTGACCTCCCTCCCTCAGCAACCATTAGTGCCAACAGCTCCTCCCCCAAGGGCAGGTGGATAGGCACATAACCACCAGTGCTATGAGCTGACATGACGGCAACCTTAAGCTAGCCAGCAGCCAGCATCCCTCTCCTCCTCACCCTGCAGCTCAGACATTCTTCCCACTCCTGGGGCATTAAAAAGAGCAGGAAGCTGTTTGACACCTCCTGCAGAATTCCAGCACGATTAGCATTTGTTGTAAGGATTGTCAGCTCGAACAACACTTTTTATTTATAGATATTTTGTGTTAAAATAATAGCGAACCCTGCTCAAGGCCTAAATTTATTCAGGTATGGCCTTACTCCTACATAGTTTCTGGGAATTTAAAAAATAAGACTAAACCTTTTTTTTTTTAAACAATAAAAATGTCTTAACTTCCTCTGTAAGCCTGTGACCTGTGGCTTTCTTTACCTTAGCAGCTGTGATCCTGTCCAGTGCATAGGAACCAGCCGTGATCACAGTAGGCTAAGTTCCAAAGCCACTGGAAGTGTGTGTGTGTGTGAGAGAGAGAGAGAGAGAGAGACAGAGAGACAGAGACACAGAGAGACAGAGACAGAGAGAGGCAGAGAGAGAGACAGAGAAGACAGAGATACACACACTGGGGGTGGGGTGGGGTTGGGGTGCTGACTTAACCGGGTCCTCTTTTTCTAAATCCTTGTGCTTAAAATGTTTGGTTTTTAAAAATAAACTCTTAACTCTGTCTCAAACTGGCTCATCCTAAAATTCTTTTCTACTTGGAGACCAAGAATCCATCTCTACTTAAACGGAGATCCCTAAAACAGGTAAGGGCACTCCTCTGGCTGCAGAGGGGAGACAAAGACTGCTTTTACTACAGCCTCTGACAATTAGCAAAGGAACCAGGGAGATGTATTCAGGAGCCTATGCACATTCATACATGCACATTCATACAGACACATTCATACGGGAGCTGGCCCGTTCCTGAACACGTGTGCTTGGCTGGACTTCACAGTTGAAGGAGGGCCTGCTGAGCTGAGGGACTCGGAGCACGTTTAAGGGTAAAGCTGGAAGGCAGGGACATCTTCACATGCTTACCTCACCTCACAAGGAACTAGCTAAAAATAAACGGACCACTTTGCAGGCCTATTAACACGGGATTCTGCCTTTAAAGGTGCCTGCCTCGACTAGTTAGCAGAGGTAAGTAAGGTTTTCAGGGGCTCATGGGGTGAGCAGTGTCCTGTGCTAAGGGCCAGCTGCTGAGCATTTCTCGTAATCAGGCTGAGCAGAAGCCTCTCTAGGTGGTCAGATGTCAAAACATACCGTGTTGGTAGGAAGGAGACCTGCAGATGTCTCTCTCCCCTCGGACTTTATTTTGGTGTTTTTAAGACAGAGTCTCAATATGTAGACCAGGCTGACCTAGAATTTACTTAATGTGTAGCCTGGATTGGTTTCAGACTCGAACAATAATCCTGCCCAAGCCTCCCAAGGGCTGTGACTATAGGTATATGGCACAGTGTTTCTGGAAAAGGCCATCAGTTCACTATGTAAACAGTAAGTATTCTATTAACTGAGCAGAAGAATTTGGCTTTATAGAAAATGGCTAACAAACACAGAAAAGTATATTCCAAGACCTTGAAATAGATAATTAAAACCACAAGGAGCTGCCTGCTCATTTCAAAGTTTATGTGTTGGCTGGGGGAGAAAGGGGTTGAGGGTGTGTGTGTGTGTAGAGGGGTGAGGGCATGAGACATGATTTCTTTATAGCCCAGGACTTGCAATTCTTTCTCACCCTCCAGAGTGCTGGAATTACTGGTGAGCGCCGCCTGCCAGGGTGAGGGACACATCAGGTTCTTCAGGTTACATTTTGGTAAGGATTAAAGGATTACCAGGTAACCTCATCACCATACCAGTTACAGTTGTCTGTTTGGGAAATGGGCCATCCTTTCTTCCTGCTTTGATTTCTATTAGGATAATAACCTAGTCTCGGGTAGTTGGAACTTTACCAGTTTTATTTGTAATCGGACATATTAAGGCCTAGTGCAAAAGCTAATTCAAAATACTGAACTTCCAGAATTTGTTGGGGTTTATTTGTTTTTGTTTTTGTTTTCTGTTTTTTGTTTTATCCCCCCAAGACTGGGTTTCTATGTGTAGCCCTGGCTGGCCTAGAACTCACTCTGTAGAGCGGGCTAACCTCAAACTCACAGAGATCCTCCTGCTTCCTGAGTGCTGGGTTCAACGGTGTGTGTCACATGGAAACTTGCAGACTTTTTTTTAACAATCTTTTTCTCTACTCTACCCCTATCTCCTTCACCACTGTCATCTAGCCCTGGGCCATCTGATTCAGCTCCTTCAGTATTTCCTCCACCTGGGCTTAAACTGAAGGTCTAATTACTCAACAAAGTGGACTGGCCACCCGCTCAGCAGGTAGAGAGGCTCACCATGGTTTTGGGGGGAGGGGAAGTCCGGGGACACAGAGCAGAAAGAGTCCTTTGTCTTGTTTTGCTGTTGCTGTCCATTTGGTTTGGGTTTTGTTTCCATGTAGCCTAAGCTATCCCCGAAATCACTTTGTTGCTGAAAGGTGAGTGAATTTCTGAACCTCTTGCCTCTACCTCCCGAGTGCTTGAATTATTGGCAGGTCGAACCTAGTATTTTGTGCATTCTACTAATGGAACCATATCCTCAATCCCAAGTAGTCTAATAGAACTAGAGAGAGAAAGAGCCAAGTACAAGACCCTTGAGTTCAACCCCTGGCACTGAGAAAAAGGAGTCCTTGTTTGCCCTGGCCTTCTAGACTGACAAGCCAAGGGTGCCAGGGCAGGGTAGGAGGGGAACCCTAGTAGCTGAGGCTGAGACAAGGCTTTGCCTGAAGTTCACAGTGGCGGGATGCCCAGCATGGCTCCAGCTTCCTGGCTTCCCCAAGACCTGGCAAGGAGCCCGGAGGCCAGGACTACACCCTTGTCCTGTCTTGCAGGAGCATGCCCTGAGGCTGTCAGAGTGCAGGTGGCAGAGGAAGGGTGGAGAGAAGACCAAGGGGAGGAACAGTGGAAGCCTCAGTGAATTAGTAACAGCAGGACGCTCAGTGCTGAGCACTTCCTAAGAGCTACAGAGCTAGAGTCCGGTTTCACCGCTGCCCCATTTACAGCAAGGAGGCCTGGGAACTGAAGGCCCTTGCTCCAGTTCACAGCATACCAGAGCCAGGATTCAAACCTAGTTCTTGGCCCCGGAGCTCCTGTTTTTCACCAGTGTAGTAGCACACCCCCACATCCTTCCCAGTCTCAGCTTCCACGATTTCTTTTGATGCTTATAAAATGTCTTATATAAAATATACTTATAAGTAATATATTTATCTATCCACAATTTTTTATAGTGATCTTTGTGGAGGGCACCCTCAGTTGTCCACCAGATAATGCCTAGCATTACCCAGGTCGGGCCTCTGGGTTTGCCTGTGGTGCATTATATCTTGAGTGGATAACTGAGGTGGGCAGATTTTCCCACTGTGAGCAGCACCATTCCCTGGGCTGGGGGCCTAGACTGTTTTAAAAAAGAGGAACTGACATGAATATACACATTAACCAACCACTCTCAGATTTTTAACTGTGGGTTTGGTGTAACAAATTACTTCAGGCTTCTGCACTTGACTTCCCCAACAAGATGGCCTGGAACTTCAAATACTAAACAAGCAAGCCCTTTCTTCCTTAAAGATCAGTTTTGTTGGGGAGCCAGGAGGGAGGTAGGAACAGAAAAGGTAATTAATGCAACTGTCAGCTATGGTCTGAGAATATCAAATGGTTAATTCCAGAAATAAATAAATTCCTGCGCTTTAAATCATGTGCCACTCTGAGTGGGGCGTGATACTACACCTGTCCTGCTTCTGCTTACCCAGGTTCTTGGAGTATTTCTTTGTCCAACATGTCTTCACAGGATAGGCTACCCTATCAGTCCACACAGTAGGTGTCTTAGTTACAGTTACCAGATGTGGTGTCACCATGGTTGTGCATAACTACTTTTATTTTACGTTACCCGACAAACACAAGAACAGTAGAGTGAACTTTTCATTCTGGCTATGCCGAGCAGAAGGTGTAAAGTGACAAGGTTCTTCTTAAGGCCTTAATAAGAAAGGCATTGAGCGTTTGGCTAAGGCCAAGATTTGTAAGAACAAGTTTGTGGCATTGTGAGAAGGAACAGCTAGTCCACTATTATACTTCAGACCATAAAACTTAAGGCTGAGGGTGTGATAAGGGTTTGGTTAAGATGGAAATCACATGAAATGCGCATAGTCAAAGATTACAGCCAGCAGAGGGTCGTTTCCACCACCACTAGAGGTCTGTGATGCATCTGACTGTCACAGCTGCTCCCAGCCACATCCTATGCCAGTGCTGAAGACAGTGATCTGGGAGCCGGGTCTGGTGAGGAAGAAGAGAAAGGCAGCTCTGCTCTCAGGTGGAAGGCCACATTCAGCTGGGGCTTCAGACTTGGTGTGGCAGGGCGGCAGGTAGTGGGGAGGGGAGAGGAGAGCTTTCCCAGGAAGGCAACATAGGTTATCTGGGGTACAAGGATCAAAGATGAAGGCCTCTCACAAGGCAACAGATCCCCGGGAGGGACAGAACCAGGGGACCAGGAAAGACTAGCTTAGGGTCCTGCTGTGAGTAGAAAGATGTAGTACTAAGACCCATGCTTTCTGCTGTGCTCCTGCTGGAAATTGGAGAGCACTGGGAGCACTGGTGACAGGCCAACACCTAAGTCAAGCACAGGTCAATTTAACCCCTGTTCTGTCCCCAAACCACTAGGCTTTGACCCCCGTGTGTGTGCGTGTATGTGTATAGGGTGGGGGGCTGACTCCCCGGGCAGCAGGCATCTATTTCTGAGGCCAAAGAGCCTTGGTGAGGGCCAGTCAGAAAGTTCCCAAGCAGTGGGAAGTCTCCAATAAAGAAGATAAGTCACCAAGGAGGTTCTCCTCTGACCAAAGCATCTCTCCTGCCCAGCCCGGGAGTGGAATCCAGAGATGGGCAGGCTGTATAAGGGTGGGACAGACCCAGCCATGGCATCTCTGAGTCATAGAGAGGTGGGTGGCAGTGACTCAGTAAGGCCGTCTCTAAGACCAGCCTGGTAGAGACTAAGCCTAGGAAATCCTATGCCTGCCTGTGCTCCTTGGCACTCATCACCTGTCCCTCTCCCACTCAGCCTCAGGCTACCCTCCATATGCCCTGGCACAGCTCCTCTGTGAATTATGGCTAAGTGAATGAATAGGTAGTTCCTCTCTTGCCCCCAGCCCCAGCCTGCTCTAATGTCCACCTCACTAAAAAGGAACCCATATTCAGTTGGGTCTGCAACTGAGGTGGGCGTGGGGATGGTGGGTGACTGGCCACCTGAGACAATGACAGTCGTTTGATACTGGTCACCCACTTCCTTGACAGTGGGCTGCTCATGCCCATTCAATAACACCCCCCCCATGATGATTAGCATCATTAACTAGTGGTCAGAGAGGAGAGCAAGGGCCCAGAGAGGTAGCTCAGTTTGTAGGATGCTGCTTGCCAGGGATGCTTGAAATTCCAGTACCACATAACATACCAGGTGACTGTTGTAGTAAACATGCCTGTTATCCCAGCCCTCGGGAGGCAGAGGCCGGGGATCTTTTAAGTCAAAGACCAGCTTAGTCTACGAGTGAGTTCCAGGACAGTCAAAGTTAGAGTTCAAAGTCACCCTCAACTACATAGTGGCTACATGGAACCCTGTCTAAAAAAAAAAAATAAAAGGGCTGACTACACTTAGGAATAGTTAGGCTGACAGAATAGGGTTAGGCGCCAGGCCTCTGTGCCCCAGGCTAGGTTCTTACTGTTTCAGTAAGTGTAGGGTCTCAGCTATCTATCAAGGTTGAGGAGGTGGTGGTAGTGAGGCGGGGGGGGGGGGGTTGGGGGGTCAGACAAAGCTGGGCTAGCCATTTGGGGAGCTCTGGGCTAGCCATTTGGGGAGCTCTGGGCTAGCCATTTGGGGAGCTCTGGGCTAGCCAGTTGGGGAACTCTGGGCTAGCCAGTTGGGGAGCTCTGGGCTAGCCAGTTGGGGAGCTCTGGGCTAGCCAGTTGGGGAGCTCTGGGCTAGCCAGTTGGGGAGCTCTGGGCTAGCCAGGTAGGGAGCTCTGGGCTAGCCAGTTGGGAAGCTCTGGGCTAGCCAGGTAGGGAGCTCTGGGCTAGCCAGTTGGGGAGCTCTGGGCCAGCTTTAAGGTAGGGATCTTGCTTTAGGTTCAGTGCATTAGAGACCTGCTCCCCAGGGCCCTGGGCTAGCCTTGGGTACTTCCCTGGTACCTGCCCCTCTGCCAAGCTGTCCTCATGACTGTCCCTATGCACCTACAACCCTAAACTCAGCCCTCATCAATAGTCTAGGCCTCCTTGAAAGGACAGTAGCATGTTGGGAGTCTCTCTCTTCCAGGTAAGGATGTAGCCAGGAGAAGGGAGGAAGGTGTGTAGTTAAGGAACCGAGCATGACAGCACGCACGAAGGTTCTGGTGGGTGGGCTGGCACTGTGCTCATGTGCTCGAAGTCTGGCAACGGGGAGAGAATGAAGGAGACTTCATGGTGTACAGCATGGTGTCCTCAGAGCAGAGTGGAGCTCCAGAACATGTGTTTTAGGAGGGAGGATTCCTCCAAGAGAACAGTGTCTGAAACAGATGGTCCAGACCAGGGCAAGGCGGGGTAGGGAGGAAACCAATGCTACTGTCCTGAAGCTGGTCTATGGTACCTGGCCATGGAGGGGCAGCATAGAGAACAGTGCTAGGCTGGAGGCTAACACAGGGTCAGGGAGCTAGGGAGAACCATGTGGTAGCCCACCACTCCCTGGATGTTCCCTTGGCTGGAGCCTCAAGGAATGACATGGGTGTCCCAAGAAAAAATACTTTATTGGGGATGGAAGACCCAAATCCAGGGGAGGCACCAGAGTGAGGCTGCAGTAGCTACCTGAAGTTGGCATAGACTACCCCATCTTTAGGGGAGCCCAGCCATGAAGAAGCCTTCTCTGGTGACCCTCACATCCTGCCCCCAGGAAAGACTGTGCAACCGCCGGGCAATGTCTTCCTCATAACACTTTGAGGTTTTCCTAAGTTTGCCCAGCAATCTTCATCATAGTCACTGACACCAATCCATCTGACAGGCGCATGTGCCAGACTTGGACCCACCATCCAATGGCAGGGTTTGCTGTGAGTCGTGAGGAAGGCAGGGACAGGAGGTGGGTCTCTCTGAGATCCCTGGTGTAGCCTCCCAGGCAGCCCTTCCAGAAGGTACCTTCTTCCCCTGCCCTGGCCTCTGTCATGGCCACTGTCCAAGGTTAGATTCAGGCTGGGGCTGGCTGTCCGGGTCTAGTTCATGAGCTCTCCCAGGTCTCAAAGACCTTTGCCAGGCTGGTCCCTGTTCCACAACCCCCGGCGGGTAGCCCAGGAGGCCACAGACTCACAGTTGTGATAAAGAAACATTCCTGAAAGGGTGAGAGCGATGCCCACATAGCTGAGAGCGCTGAGGTGGCTGCCGAACAGGAGCCGGGACAGGATGAGGTTACCCACAACTGTGAGGTTGCCCAGTACGTGGACGGTGAGGGCAGATGTGAGTGCCAGCAAGGAGAAGCTGGCCAGGTTGTAGACTACAGACAAGAAGCAGCTGAGCAGGACGCAGGCCCAGAGGCGAGAGTCGGTGGGAGGCAGCGGTGGGGCGGCACCAGCCTCCAGCACCAGCGCGGCGCCTGCCAGCAGGCAGAAACTGGGCAAAGAAGTGGCGTACAGCAGAGTCACCGCATCTAGCCTCTCTTCCTGCAGCAGAGCACCTGAAACCAAGAGAGTGACCTGTCATCAGCTGGTATAGAGACAGTACCCAGTGAGCCAGCCCCGTACAGCTCCGTATAGCCCCGCACAGCCCCCGCACAGCCCCGCACAGCCCCGCACAGCCCCGCACAGCCCCGTACAGCCCCGTACAGCCCCGTACAGCCCCGTACAGCCCCGTACAGCCCCGTACAGCCCCATCCTCATGACCCAGCCTCCCGGAAGCTGATCCTGATTCTGAGCAGGGTTAGTGCCTCCTGCCCTAAAGTATGACTTGCAAGCTGTAGGGGAGTCAGCCTCCCCACCCCCCGGGCTTGTGACCTGTGCCCATTCCCCCCTTATTGAGTAAACTGAAATTTTACAAAGGTAGCAGATACAAAAGCCTTATTATAGTAAGTGCTCAGGAAATGTTAAGAACAAGGTCTTCGCAGCTCCAGTCAGGAATCAGGGGCAGAGCACCAGAGAGCCCAGCTCTGTCACTGCCCACTATAACAAGAGAAGGCGAAGAAGCTGGGGAGGGAGGAAAGGAGCACTACAGAGGAGGAGGGAGAGGAAGAAGGAAACCGGTTAAGAAAATAGTTTTGAGTCAAAATGGTGAGAGCAGTCGTCAGGCTCCAACACGGGGATGACAAAGGAGCAACAAACAGGACAGTCATTGTTGGCTCCTGGCAGTTACTCACTGTTTATGACCGAGAATCCGGAACTTTGTTTGTTTGCTTTTGTATTCTGAAACAAATTCTTGTATAGCCAAGAGTGGCCTTGAGCTCGCCATGTAGCTGAGGCTAGCCTTGAATTCTTCATCCTCCTGTTTTCCCACTGTGTTGTTATCCACCCCCAAGGGTTGGGATTGCAGGTGTATACTATAGTGTCTGGCTTGATAATCTGCATATTATCCTTTTTTAAAAAAAACTACCAAAACAGTAGGGCTGGTCGAGATGGATCTAGAAGTACGAGAGAACATTTTAGGTTTTCAAGGGAAGGGGAACTTGCTGCCTACACAAGCATGGCTGTAGATGCCAATGTCCATACCAGATTCTATAGAGCTGATTGACTCACAAAGAGAAGCGTGGTCACCATCAGAGGCCTACACACCCTGGGTGAAATGTCTGGAACCTTCTCTAAGTCAGTGGGGCAGAGTCAACACTGGATATGGGTGCCTGCCTGGGCCCCTAGGTTGCTGTTCCCTGACACACACTTTCCAAGGAGCCCGCAGTGCTTATTCACAGCCCATACTTGGAACAGGAAGTGGTATTTATTCCCCTCTCAGTTCATTCTGCTGTTTGGGTTTGGTTCCCTAGGCAACAGCCTCTCCAGCTCATGCATTCCTAGAAACGAATAGATAACCATGATGCCGCCTGCTCAAAAGGGAGCTAGAGCTGTCCGTGGCTTGGGCCTTAAAGACAGTACAGGAAGGCTTCTGGTTTCAGGTGGACTTCACTCTCAGGGGTAGCCTGTGCACCTGCCCTGCATCCTGCCCAACCTCCCACACCCCTTCACGCAGCCCACAAAAGAGCAGTTATTCCTGTGGCAGAAGTGACTAACTCCTGGTGTCCTGACTCCTCGGTGACCCCGCCCTTGCCAAAACCCTCTCCATCCTCCTCTGCTTTTCCAAAGATATTTTGTTGCTTCCTTTTGGTGCTGAGGCCTGTGCTAAGAAAGATCTCTATCACTGAGCTACACAGCCCCAGCTCCTCCCAAGCAGGGGTGGGGGGAGGGTGAGACAGTCTCTGTAACATTAAAAAATATCCACACGTTTTCATGGTATACATATATATACATATATATACATATATACACATATACGCATATATATACACATATACACACATATATACACATATATATACATATATATATTGCACGCATGCAATTTGTGTGATGTATGTATGTATATATATGGACTATGTGAAGGTCGCAGGGCAACTTGCAGGAGCTCGTTCTGTCCTTCCATTGTGGGTTCTGAAGATCACACTCACGTCATCTGTGCAGCAAATGCTTTCACACCCTGAGCAACCTCACTAGCCCTGAGACAAGGGCTTTCCAAGTAGCTCAGGCTGACCCAGAACACAGGCTGGCCCACACTAGACATGTGACCCTCCTGTTTCGGTTTCTAAAGCGATGGGACTACAGGCATGTGCCACCTTGCCAGGCTGAAAAAGTGTTCTATTTTTTTCTTATAGACAGAATCTGACGTGGTAGCCCCAGCTGGCTTTGAACTCATCACTCTCCCAGGATGCCAGGGTTGCGGACATCACACCTGCCTCAAAGGTACTTTCATGTCAACATCTGAACACACTCAGCCTCTGCTACACACAAAGAGCAGTGACCTCTTGGCCTATCCCCACATTGCCCCTTCCCTAGCTGTGTAACAGTCACCTCTCTGCCTCAGTCTCCTTGTGGAGGGGGCTGGGAGAGCCTTACACTCCGTGTACAACTCTCAGCACTGAGGCTGACGCCATCCTCTGAATCTGAGGACTGATGGGGAGTCTGCCACAGCCTGTGTCACATCCAAGGATGTCCTCTGCTATTTTGTCACCAGCACTGTGGCTGGAGAGCTCCCTTGGCAGCCTTATCAAGCCCCCCACCACACCTGTGCCCACCTTGCACTCGATACAACTTCTGCCTTGCTAAGTACAGCGCTCCACTCTCTGGGGACTCAAAGGAAGTTCTGAAACACAGGTGGCTACAGAAGACAACAGGCTCGGCTGCTGGCCGGCACCTCATTTGCTTGCCTCTCTGGGTCTGAGGGCGACACCATACAGACGATTCCGTCCATCCCCCTGTATCTGCAGCCAGCCCAAGTAGAAAAAAAGAGGCTGTCTAGGGCTGCCTGAGCTCTCTTTCTGGACTCCTACCGATTGCTCTCAGACCTTTCAGGAAAGGAGCAAGCTAGCACCGGTACACAATGTGGCTGGCCCAAGAGCCCTTAGCAAAACAGACTTCCTCTTTTTAGAAACCCATTCCTAATCCTGGATCCAGTCACTCTCCTCATCTCTGCTAGGCTCCCATTTGATAGGGGAACCTCCAGCTCTCTAAGGGCTCTTTACTAACCTGACGTCAACTGGCATCAAAACCATCAATTAAAGACATCATCTGAATTTCTTCCCTACACCAGGCCCCAGGCTGGGGGCTGAGGACACAGAGATGACCCAGCACACAGCCTGTGAACCAAATGGCCCACAGCTGTCGAAGTAAAGGACACCCAATGTGCACTCAGTGTAAGAAGTTGAGTCTTGGGGGCTGGAGAGATGGCTCAGTGACTAAGAGCACTGACTGCTCTTCCAGAGGTCCTGAGTTCAATTCCCAGCAACCACATGGTGGCTCACAACCATCTGTGATGAGATCTGATGCCCTCTTCTGGTGTGTCTGAAGACAGCTACAGTATATTCATATACATAAACTAAATAATTCTAAAAAAAAAAATCTTAAAAAAAAAAAAAAGAGGTCCGGTCTTGAGAGAGAGAGGAAAGGAGCCAGCAGAAACCAAGAGGTGTCTGCCAGTCACATGCTACTATGAACAGACCTGAGCACCCTATTGCCTGGCTGGCCAGAGCTCCTCCTATAGACAGGAGCTGCCCAGAGCCCAGTATGAGGAGGACTTGGCTCTGGCAGGTGCAATTGGGGCTGGAAGCTGGGCCTTCTCTGCCTAGTGTCCCTACCCAGAAAGGCCCTTCAGAGTCAGGTTTCTCTGAGCCACTTCAAGGCCCAATTCAGGCCTCAGCTCATGTAACCTGAGGGCTAAAATAGAACTGTGTTTTCACCCTGCTCACGGCCTGGAGAGACAGTGACGAGACCTTCGGGGCCCAGATGGAAGATACCAGGCAGGGCTAAGGCCTCACTTCGCCGTTCCTCACTGCAGGCTGCACCAACCGTAGCTCAACGCCCCTGGGAGCCCCTTACTTTCTACATGCTCCTCCTTCTTCCTTGAGTTATGGTGGAGGAAGGGAAGAGCTATGACTCAAAAGCCCCTCCATGCTCAGGAGATCAGCCTCCACCCCCTGGCATACTGGGGCTGGGTGGGGAAGGATACCTTCCTTCTGCCCTGAGTCCTGCTTCTGCCCACTCACAAGAGAGCCAGCATCCAGTCACACAGACCAGACTTGGGAGTCCTTGTGACCCTGGGCCAATCATAAACCTCTTTGGCAGCACTCAGGAGGCTGAGTCAGGAGGATCACAAGTTTGAGGCCAGCCTGAGCTTCCCTGCCCTGCCCCTCCCCCAGTAAAACACTCTCTTATTCATTCCATCACCTCTGATGTGAAGACAAAGATGGGAGTTGCCATGACAACCGATGACCAACACCCAGAACCAGGTTCATCACACTGCAGCTCCTGGTAAACGCTGCTTGGGCTCTGACAAACCCCTGTGTTCCCAACCAGCTCCAGACCCTTCTGCCTTTCCTTTTCCTAGATTGTGCTCCCTCGCCTTCTGGATTCATACTCCTAGGACACACAGCATGGAGTCTGAATACCACGCTCAAATCATGCCTCTGCTGTTCGCTGGCACAAGGCCCAGGTTCTGCACGTCTGTCAAGCGGGGATAATAAAGTGCTTGCTTCAATGAGAGGCAGTAGGGTGGAGTGGGACAAAAGGACTCTCGAGTTATAGAACACAGCTCACCAACAACTGTCATTAACTGTGCCTCTAAGGCTTAAGTTTGAGGCCTGAACTCGCTGGATCCTCTCTCCGAGCCTTGTCTGTAAGTAAAAGAGGATCACTGCCACCCACTTCACAGCAACAACGCGGCTACACGCCCCACCTCCTCAGATGGCCACCCAAGCACTCACTCTGTTGAACAGACTTGAAACCTCGGAGACAGGTGGCCACCAGCAAGAAGCCACAACCAGCAGGAGGTGCCCGGAGCTCTCCAGCCAGACTGCATGCAGCCCCTAGGCAGAGCGGACCCATGGCAGCAAACTGCAGGGGATGGTGTCTTCGGCCAAGCAGCAACGCAGACAAGGCCAAAGTGAACAGTGGTGTGGTGGTGGTGGCTAGCTGTGCTAGGTCCAAGGGGACAGTGCTCAGGCCCACGTTGCCACACGCCATGGAGGTCCCGAAGGTGAGGCTGAGTAACAGCACCCTGCGGTGGATGCTATGGGGCACGGGTCGCTGGGCCCCCCAGTGGCATGCCACAGCGGCTGCCAGCATGTGCAGGGCTGACAATAACAGGGGCCGTCCGAAGCCATGCACTGTGAAGATCCACTTGTTGAGACTTGACATGCTGGCTCCTGCCAACAGCCACACCAGTGCTGCCACAACCACTCTCGCCAGAGCAGGCTGCCCAAGGACTTGAGGTTTGTCAGGAGGCCACTTGGGACGGCCATGCTCCTGGGCACTTCCAGCCACAGCAATTGCTTCGGCTGAGGTCATCCTGACTTCATGGTGCTCCAGTGGGCAGCGGCACATCCGCACCAGTAGGGCTGGGGCAGGAAGGCAGGCTTTTCCAGGGACTCGCTGAGCCAGGTCCTGATTCCTCAGATAGGAGAGGGCACTGCTTCAGATGCTAGACCCTGAGCCAGCCGATAATTCTGGTTCCGTCAGAGAAGAACCGAGGTCGTGGCTGCTGAGATGCCGGACTGGCTGGTGCCCACCCAGGCCTCGTAAGCCCTGGGCACCTCCCGCACCAGGGGAGGTCTTCTCCCTCCTCCTCGCCCGGAGCTCACGCGATGGTTTTACACAGAATCCGCTTGCCTTTTTCCATCTTCGGTCCCCAGACTGTCAGGATGAGGACACTGATCCCGACCTCCTGCATGTTTGGTGCTCAGGCCGTGACCAGGCCAGGCAGGGTCGATAATGTTCCGAGCGAGGGAACGGAGGTCGCAGTCCCCTCCTCCAGCCCCCCTTCGCCTCTTACTGTGCGGGGAATAGACGCTGATGGGCCGGCAGACGCAGAACCGCGAGCTCGGACTGGCTGCAGCTGCGCAGGCTGCTCTGACTGCGGCTCCGCTCCCCCGGTGGATCTGGCAGCTTCGGGCACCGGGCTCTAGTCCCTCCCAAGCGCGCCCGCGGCTCCGCGCTCCAGGCCCCGCCCTCTCCGCCGCTAGCGAAGCAGCGCTCCACCCGGAAAGTTCGGCTCAGCCCGGGCCCCACCCACAAGGACCAGCCGGGGAGCCCGGGGACGTCTAGCCCCTCCCACAGCCTTTGCGCCTGGGCTTGCGCAGCTGCGGCAGAGTCTTTTAGTGGAGAGCGAGGGCTGTACCAGTCACCAACGGGAATCGGGATTGTCTGCAGCGCTAAGGGCCTTCCTTAAAGACCAGTATCAGTGTTGACAACCCTGGGGCACCCTGCAGAGCCGTCCCAAAGTTGTCTGTCCTCAAGAAGCTGGGCGTTGAAAAGGGACATACGACATCACCTGATCCCAGACCACAAACGTCTCCTTGAGATCTTGGAATTAAACGGAGCTAGACCACGTGGTCCCTTAAGGCTGCCTCATCTTATTTCCCCTCCATTCCCCTCCAGATCTTTTCTCCCCCTCTCAGGCCAGGGCGGCGCCCCCTCTGGGGCAGCAGAAGGGGAAATGAATCACCAAAGCTAACCACAGCTTCGGGAAGCAGGGTACCGCGGGTCGGCATCCATCCCGAGCTTGCCCACTTTGTGTACTGCTCCCTAGGCACTCTGAGGTGACTCACAGCTGGATTTCATGGGGCCCACCCAGCAGAATCCTGGATGGGTTTTGGGTTTCCCATCCGAAAAATAGATGTCCTCTGATTTCCAGTTAGGGTAAGCAGCTGAACCCCAGGGGCTGGTTCCAAACCCAACTCGCTCCACGTGAGCAAGAACAAGGTCCATCCTGGGCTAGCCCCTTTGCGGTAATTGGATTTCTGGGGAAGCTCCCGCCCACCTGGACAAGCCTAACAAGCTGTCGCCTAACAAGTACTGGATGACAACCTGCCTAGAGAAATAAAATGGCAAAGCGAGACTGTGTAGCTCGGCCCGCAGCGCCCTCTGGTGGTCGTGACTCCGCATGGTTGCAAGCGTTCCAAATCCCTTCACTATGAAATAAAGGTGAAGTAAGTCAGTTCCCACCGGAGACCTCTGTCCCAGATGAACCAGGAATCTACATTGTCACACTTGCCTCCGATGAGTTTGATGCCTGCAGGAGCCCGTAGATCGCTGCTGAGTAACCCAAGTTGAAGGGCAGCGAGTGTAGATAGGAGACTTCCAGGAAGAGAACCAAAATCTGGGGCATTTAGTTTTTCCAAGAAGAGTTGTGGGAAGGAAACTGAATCAACCCCTTTCCATCCCCACACGCGAGCTGTATTCCTCTGGAATTTTTAATCCATTATCTACTACGCTTCTTTCAATTAAAAGGTATTTCTTCCAACTTAAATTTCTTGTTTATCATTAGTGGTGTGTATGTCCATATGGGAGTGTTGAGATTACAAGAGTTCCCTGCTATTGCCCACTTCTGTGCACATTAAAAAAAAGATTTATGTGCATCAGTGTTTAGCATCTATGCATGTATGTCTATGTGAGAGTGCTGGATCCTCTGGAACTGGAGTTACAGACAGTGTGAGCTGCCATCTGGGTGCTGGGAATTAACTGGAAGAGCAGCCAGTTCTCCCGCTGAGCCACCTCTCCAGCTCCTTGAACAATTTTTATTTTTTAGATATTTTATATGGATGAGTGATTTACCTACATTTACATGTGTGCACCATGTGTGTGCCTGGTGCCTGCAGAGCCAAAAGGGCATCAGAGCTCCCGGATCTGGAGTTAGTAGTGGTTGTGACCTACCATGTCGGTGTTAAAGACCAAACTCAGGACCTCTGCAAGAGCAGTAAGTGCTTTTAGCCACTGAGCCATCTCTCCAGCCTCTGAAGCCCATTTCAACCTGTCTCAACATCAGACTGCAGGGCTCTCAGTAGGAAGACATTTGTATGTGGGTGGACAGAGGGCTAGGAGGCCCAGATTCAAGGAAAACATCGCTGGGGTAAAGGGTTCATTCACATTCCTTGGGGTCTACTCAAAATCTCAGAGAAGTCTGTGCTTCCCAGCACCCCTCATATCTGAACCCTGCGATTTGAGGGGCCCAGCTCTCTGTGAACACCAGTGGTACAGTGAACACTTCTGAGGGAGGCTGGGAAGCAGAAAAGAACCTATGCCTAGTGGCCGTGCTGCAGATGTTGAGGTCTGGGCTGTTTTGCTTAGGGCTTCAAGCCTGACCAGGTCATTTCTATTTGGGCTCTAGTGTCCTTTATGTAACCTATGAGGAGACCATAGTCCACAAACCCATCATAAACCAGAGAGAGCATCATCCCACAGCTCTGAGTCACAAACCAGGCTGGAAAGGAGCTGTAAGTGACGTAGCCCTAAGTCCCAACTTCTAGTTTTTGATTGACCTTGACTGTCTTCAGGTTAGTGGGTGGAGTTTTTTGGACAAATATAGGTTTGTTTTAGATTTCTATTTTGAGACAGTTTTGCTGTTGTTTATGTTTTGTTTGGGGTAGTTGCTTTTGTTTTTTGTTGTTTTGGGTTTTTCAGGCAGGGGTCTTTCTGTGTAGCCCTGGATGTCCTGGAATCTCTTTTGTAAATCAAGTTGGACTTAAACTCACAGATCTCCCTGCCTCTGCCTCCCAAGCACTGGGATTAAAGTCGAATGCCACCACCACCACCCCCACTTAAGACAAAGGTAGATAATCCAGGTTGGCCTCAGAATTTCTTTTCAGAAAAGGGTAACCCCAAACTTCTGATGTTTCTGTCTCTATCTCCCAAGCACTGGGATTTCAGGGGTGTGCCACCAAGCCTGACTTTATGTGGTGCTAACCTCAGGGCTTTGTGCACGCTAGGCAGGCACTGTGAGTGACAATGCAGCTACATCCCTAACCCATCGAATGGTGTCTAGTTTCTGTTTCCTGCAGTTCTGGGGACAGAACCGAAGGCTTTGCGAATGCCCGGTATGTGTTCTGCTCCTCAGTCCCCAGCCAATATCTCTTCCTCCATCAAGACCAGAAACCATATCTGTGTCATGCCTCCTGCCTGACATCCCCTCCTACAGTGTCACTGCCCAGCTTGAGACCTTGGGGGAGTCCCTGGTTTCCCCATCTTTACAGTGAGAGATGAAAAATGCTCACAACCCACAGGCCGCTTCACACAATATTTAGAAAGATTCGTCAACTCTGTTTATGCCGGTTCACCATGCGATACACTAAAGAGAGCAATCAAAGTCCTGCCGGAGGTCTCTTCTGTCTCTGCTCCCCCTCCTCCCAGGCAGTAAACATGAGGCACCAGGACACTGCAGCCACATAAGGTAAATCAAGGCTTTAATTGTGTTGGAAGACCCTGTTGAGGGCCAAAGGCTGCTTCACGACCAGCTTTGGGACCACCATCCTGAGAGAGAGCAGGGGTAGGGTGTGTGGGTCAGAACCACAGCACTTGGGCCATGGAGGTCCTTCTTGTAGGACCCCAGTCCCAGAGCAATGGTACTCACAACACCCATGGCCAACAGACTCCTTTATGTAGAGGGAGTTGAGGGCATCCTGTTCCTCAGACTTATGGGGCAATCTTCATGAAAGACCTGTGGAGTCAGGCAGGGCCACACTCAAGCTAGCAGCCTCCCTAAGGGAGGAGGTGTTTTCCTTCCTGCTCTAAGGTGGACAGTGGCTTAGGTCCTCTTTGGGAAGTTAGCTGAGGTGATCTGGGGGACATTGTTCCAAGCGCACTTGAGGTGGCAGCAGGGTCCGAAGACATCAGGAGGGAGCCTAGGGCTACCATCTAACTAGCCGCAATTCGATGGTTTCCCCGTTCTTGGGTTTGTAGTCAGCAATGCCTGCAGAAAACAATGAAGCAAAGGGGGTTAGCAAGGAGTGTCCCGCTCTGGCCACATCATGTAACTACCGCCCCAAAGCTACATCTGTAAGACCCACTCGGGGTTTGGTGGTGGGAAGCTGGGAGCTGTCCAGAGCCAGCCAGAGACTCAGAACCAGCCTTGGTAGGATCCCTCTGGCCACGGGCTCACCCAGCACAGAGGGCATCCCCAGTGGGTAGCCATGGGACTAACAGCGGGAGAACAGCGACGGAAACCAGGGCAGTATCTATCTGCCCAGCAGGGTCAACATCGTTAAAATGGAGTTGTCAGGGAAAGGGACTGGCTCCGTGTGGTCCACAGGGTGTCACGAATGAGTGTGCCAGAAGCAGTCCAGGAAAGTACCTGGCTTCAAGTCCCACACTCTAATTGGAGAAAGGGGGATGATACTAAAACCAGCATCCAAGTTGGGCATCGTCAGTGGAAGATCCACTGCCTGGCAGGCCTAGGACCCTAGTTCATTCTAAGCCCCACAGAATTAACAGTTTGGAAGTAATAAACAGCAACAATTTGGAGGGATTAGAGAGGTCCCTTAAGAAGCCAGGTGTCCAGGGACAGTTCCATTTGGTGGGCTAAGACAGGGTCTGGCTACGTAGACCAGGCCAGCAACAAACCCACAGCGATCCTCCTCCCGCAGTCTCCTGAAGTATGTACCACCAAGGTAGGCCCCCCTTAAACACGCATGCTCTGGTATGAATGTCTGTGTCCCCCAAACCCATGTGCTCAAATCTAACCCAACAGTGACAGCTACAAGGTGACTGGGAGGTGATTAAGTTAGGAAGTGGAGCCTTCAAAACCAGGATGGTGGGGACACACCGGAAATCCCAGGAGGCTGAGACATGGGGATCATGAGTTCAAGGCCAACCTAGGCTACATGCCCCAAAAAATTAACTTAATTAAAAAAAAGCAAAGAAATAAAGGCATTTAAATATGCCATTAGAGATTCTACATTGGGATTTTACATCCTGGAATGATACAGTTTGAGATACAGTGGGCTAAATAAGATATATCAAAGAATGTTAGTTTCACCAACGAGGAAACATTTACATATCTACCTGACGTTTTATATGTGTTGGATAGTGTTGACAGAATACTATTCTGTTTTTAAATGAAAACAAGCATTGTACATATTTCCTGTAGTTATAAGAAAATGTATCAAAAGTGAAAAAGACTTGAGCTGGAGAGACGGCTCTGTGGTTAAGAGCACTGGCTGCTCTTCCAGAGGACCTGGGTTTAGTTTAGAACACACATGGCAGCTCACAGCCATGAGGATCCAACCTTCTTCTGGCTTCCTCGAGTACTTCATTCATGTGTGCGCATACACACACACACACACACACACACACACACACACACACACACTCACTCACTCACTTACACAGGCACACATATACACATAGTTAAAAACAATGTTTTAGAAAAAAAATCTCTTCTAAAATTTCGAACATAATTTCTGGGCAGTGAAATGTAAGCTTCCGTTCTTTCCTGTGTCGTGGACTCTCCACAACTTCCATAAAAACTCTGAGAATTCAGTTAAATGTTTTGGATCCAACCTTGAGCATGAGTGGCTTCCTGAGGCTGTGGTCCAGGAAGGCTCAAGGGAAAGGCTGGGCTGGCTTAACGCAGCCTTGCTGCTGGGCCAGGCCTCCGGTAGCAGGCAGCAGACATATCTAGGCAGCAGGCTGCAGACTCACCTTGTAGCAGAGGGGTATCAGGGACTCGGAGAAGCTGCCAGTATTCTCGATCCCCAGCTTCTTTCCCTAGTACGGATGTCAGGTAGGGACCTGACAAGGAGGCCTGGGTCCCATACCTAGAAAATAGAAAAGTGACTGCTGATCCTGCCTCTCTCTCAGGGCCAGCGCTCTCCTAGTAGCGCTTCTGTGCTGGTTAGTTTGGAACAACTTGAAACAAACTGTTGACATCTGGGAAGAGAGACTGTTGCCATCAGATTGGTCAGTGGGCATGCTCTTGGGGCAGCGTCTTGATTGATGATTGATTGTGGGCAGCAACCACCCCCTCTGCCAGCCTCTCCCACTGGAGCTTACTCAGTCCTTGGTTTGATCCACCATATAAACTGACTATGGTAGCACGCACCCCTAATCTCAGGACTAGATGGCTGAGATAACCCTGGCTAACAGCACAGTAAAAAAGAGGGGGGTCGGGGGTGGCTTAGTGGCAGACAGTTGCCGCCATGTGTATTCAACCTCCAGAACCAAGGGACACAAATATCAGGAAGCTACTTTGGTGATTTAGACAAAGAGAAAGTACAAACATCTCTCCATGTCTTCAGAAGATTGGTTCAAGACCCCAGACAAACACTAAAGTCCAGGAATGTTCAAGTCTGTCATATAAACTGGTGGGGTATTCACACAAGCTCCTGTGAGCCTCTTCCCGCATGCTTTATGTCGCCACTAAAGTCATTTATAATATCGAATACAATGAAACACTATGGCAATGGTGACAAGCAAAAGTCTGTGTGTTCAGCACAGATTAATACAATTTAGTTAAATTTATGAACTGTAAAAGGTGCAGATTTGGTAGAAATGGATGATTTAGGGGATGTCACAGAACAGCCATTTTTGTTTTTTAACATTTGTGTGTGTATGCATGCACGAGTGCGTGTGCGTGTGTGTGTGTGTGTGTGTGTGTATACGTGTGTGTGTATATGTGTGTGTGTGTGTGTGTGTGTGTGTGTGTGTGTGTGTGTGTGTGTAGGTCAGAAGAGGGCCTTGAATCCCCAGGATCTGGAGTTACAGGCGGTTCTGAGCTCTGCTATGTGGATGCTGGGAACTGGACTTGGGTTCTGTAAGAACAGCACAGCTCTTAACTGCCCAGCAGTCCTACCTCATGAGCAGTCCTTTTCTTCTTTTTTCGTTTAGATTTTTGAGGCAGGGTTTGTCTGTGTAGCCCTGGCTTTCCTGAAACTTTCTCTGTAGATCAGGCTGGGCTTGAACTCAGAGATCTGCCTGTCTCTCCCTCCTGAGTATTGGGATTAAAGGCGTCTTGTGTCACCACTGCACTGCCATGAACAACCCTTTCCAATGCTCATCCCTTAACACTGAGGTCCTCCATGGCTGTTCTGGGCCATGTCTCTCCACATCTGTCTGTCTGCTGTGAAACCCAGGGCCTCCCATGTAGTCTCCCTGTCTGGCCCTGAGCTCATCTCAGACAGCCCTCCACTCGAACAGAGGAGCTTCTCAGATTGACATCCATAGTGGCCTCTCAGAGGACCTCAAAGACCTGACTAGAAAGCCTGAAATTCTATCTTTTCTGCATTCTGATTCAGTATACAAACACAAATACTGGGAAGGGGAGGGAGAGGGGAGGGAGAAGAGGACATTATAGAAGTGACTACTGTAGGACTGGGAGTTCAAGGCCAGCCCGAGAACAGAGAGAAACACGTGACGATCAATCTTCATTATCGGCTTACTGGGATTTAGAGTCACCATGGAAACAGATTTCTGGGTTAGTCTGGGGAGGGGGATTACTAGATTAGCTTAACTGAAGGAAGACCCACTCCAAATCCGGGTGATCCTACCACACACACTGGGTGACTCACTGAGAGGGAAGGGGAACAGACTGTGAACAGTTCATCACTCTCACTGTGCACATGACACTGTCCCACCTCAATGACCTGTCTCACCCAGAACTGCAAGCCCAGACCAGCTTCTCTCCACACTTTGCCTCTGCAAGGTCTTTTGTCACAGCAGTGAGGCAGGTGACTAATGCAGATAGCTCAATAGCAGAAATCTCATTTAGCCTATGAAAGGCTCTAGATTCAATCCTCTGTGGAGTGGTGGTGGTGGTGAGGTCACTTCCAGGTCACTTAACCTGGGAAGCCGGGCATTTTTGTTCCTTAAAGACAATGACCTTTGATCCCAGCACTCAGGAGGCAGATGTGGGCGGATCTCTGTGAGGTTGAGGCCAGCCTGGTCTACAGAGTGAGTTCCAGGACAGCCAGGACTACACAGAAAAACCATGTCTTGAAAAACAAACAAAAAAAAGGCAGTCATGTTTGCACACCTGTGTTCTAAGAGTTCCCAGCCTAAATGACCAACAGTACCCCAGTGGCTCTCCCTGGAACTCTTGTTGGGAACAGAAAGCAGGGATTTCTCAAGATGAGGCAAGAATCTAGGGGAGAGAGCAGGCTGGTAGGAAGGACTCTGCTGCTCTGGGCCAGAGCTAAGCCTGGGGAGGAACGTCCATCTCCATGCATGGCCAGGACCCAGCAAGGAGCTGCAACTAAGCTGTGCTCACTCTCAGGCTTGTCAAGTCTCAAGGGACAAGTGTCAACCTTCTCAGGGTTATTAATGGCAAGATTTTATCAAGGTTATTTGATGCAATTAGTCCTCCTGGAGCTCTCACCGCAGACCAAGCATTAAACCTACACAAAACATGCCCACCGATGTACCCTCATAGGCTCCTCTCACAGTGGCTCTATGAAGAGGAGGAATATCTCATGCCCTCACTTAATAACTGCCTAGCCTGTAGCTGTCGGGGAGTGGATGGGGAACAAGGAACTGGGCCAAACACCACAGGTCCAAAACACAGGCCAGAAAGGAGTGGAGAAAGTACACACAGAAATTAAACCAGAACTTCTCCCAAGAAACTCCTCTGTTCCTCATCCTTCCCATGATACCATTTCAAACATGGAGGCCTGAGGGGAGTGAGGGCTAGGATGAGGGATGGGGAGTCTCACGTGAATTCTCCAAGGTCTCGCGCCCTCTTCAGGACATCTTCCAAGGAGGCCCCAGCAAAGACGGAAACTGTTCGTTCATATGGTGGCAAGACACTGGAGACCTTCAGCGTGACGCTGACTTCTGACAAGTGGACAGGGTCCTCAGTGGCGGGCACCAACATGACTATGCCAGGGAGAAAGGAAGAAGCAGCCATCATGAGGATTGGGAGCAAGAATAGGGGTCCTCCTTTCTTCCTATGGACACCTTGCCCACATGACCCATGGCCTCCCCCAAAATAGCTCAGTCAATGGCATGAACACCTTCTGGGCTGAAACCTGGTTCTTATCCCAGCCTCCTTAGCCCTCAGTTTCCATATCCTGTGGCAGTCCAAGCCTGAGCACCTCAAAGGACCCTTTCTGCATTTGTTCAAGTCACGTCCTGGTCACCTCTAGCAGACACATCTTTCTCTGCATTTATCCTCTACTCCTGTCATTCTCCCAGACCCACTCTTTCCCATGATGCCTTGCGTTATTGGGCTTGGTGCCTCTGCTTTGGCCTTCTCTGCTCCTTTCGCCCTCTCCTCCCACTTCCTGGCAAGTGTTTGGGTATCAACATTAAGCAAATGTGTCTCTCCATCCATTGAGTTATTCACTCATCTCTGACGACCTTACTTTTTCAACCTGGCTGGATCAACTAAAATGCAAGTCTCTGGGTATTCATGAGATGGATTTTCTTGGTCGGATTCTTCAACACGGGGAAGACCCTCTGTAGGCAGCGCCTTCCAGTGGCAGATCACACAAAAGGATGTGGAAGAAGGATCCTGCTGTTTGACTGCTTGGCCTCATTCTCACTACATCTGCCCTGTTTACAGCACTCCTTTGCTGATATTAAAACTAACTTCTCCACACTTCCAATGTAGACAGAAGGCTAGCAGCTCTCCAGAATCCTTCAGGCCTCCTGCATCACACTGGGACTGGGGAGACATCCAGGGAGAGAGCCACTGTTGGACTATCTGTACCATATAGTGTATGCCAATCCAATAAATCGCCCATCAGTGCTGCTCCTTTAGAGGACCGACCGTGGCTAATACACCCCTCCATCCATTCGCACAAACATTTCCACAGTGGGTATCACAGAGTGGGTAACACCCAGAGCGCTTATTTGGTCTCTGTGTCCACATCGTGAGCATCAGAAGGCTGCGGCCTCGTTTTAGCTGCTGTGTCCTATGCACACCCACACACTCATGTTGGCTCAGTCAAGCCTAACTGTCTGATCACCCATCACTGGAACCCACAGAAAGTAGCTTATCACTCAGGAGACAGAAAGGGCTCAGCTACCCCTGGGTGCCTGGCAGTCTGGGGAGATAAGATTCAAGTAGGTCTTGTGGTTCAGGACGGGTAGCAGCTGGGAAATCATCATAGGATTCTGGAAGGCTCCATCCTGTAGGCTGAGCAGCAGGGATTTCCTTGCCTTGAGGCAAGCTGGGCCCAGCCCTACCCCAGGAGAGGTCATTAGCATCTGTGGGGAAGAGAAGGTCGTGGGTCAGCCACTGGGAAAGAACCAGCCTCTAACCAGCCCACCCTCTGCTGACTGGCTGAGCGGCCATGGTTCCAGAGTCTCTTTCCAACCTGTAGTGCCAGCGGAGTGCTATAGATATTTCCAAAGTAGCCCTCAGGGGCCTGGGCCTTCAGGATCTTCTCTCGCACTGTCTCGATGGCCGTGGTGATCCGTGGTCTCAGGTCAGAGTTGAAATTGAATCGTTCCAAACAGGTGAAGGCCAAGCCGGCCATGGCTTCTGTGTCTAGGGGGATAGGGCCTAGTATGAACTGGATAGCTTAGGGTTAGGGGAAGCTCAGGATCATGTACAGTGCCAGTCTAGATGGTTTGCCCAGGACTTCCCTGTCCTAACACTGTACACTCTAAGCCCCAGATAACCTCTCAGACAAACTGTTGGTCACTGAGTGGCTTGAGAGCAACAGGTCAGATGGACAGACTGAAGAACAGGGAGGGACCCAAGAGGATGGATTCTACAGTCCCTGCTCCTAAACCAGGACACACATTGAGACCACAGAGGGAGGTTTAATTTATTGATTAATTAGTTCATGTTGTTTTCGAAGTGTTGAGTATTGAATTTAGGACCTCAGGCATGCTAGTTACTTACCATTGGGCTACATCTCCAGCCTCCTTGGAGAGTTTGACACCAACAGCTAGCTTCCTGATCTACCCTCTGGCAGTCTGATTTAATTGATAAAGGGAGATGTCAGGGCCTGGGGATTTTTAAGATCTCCTCTTCCGGATAGGAAACATTAATGTGTCCTTTGTGTTTCTCTACAAGTCTCTGAGGCAAGTCTTTCATTGACAGAGGTCCTAGTGCTTTTTTTCTCTATGGACAATCTTCTACCAATAAACCCCCTTTCCTGCTTTATCCTGCCCACCCTCCATGAGGCCTTATTCACTCACAGAAGTCCAGGCCTAGCAGAGACCTTGAATCATGATGATTAAAAATCGGTATGGTGGCCCATATCAATTTGAGACTCAGATCAAAGTCTAGGTATCAGAATTCCAGGTTCTATGGTGCCAAGAGCACCCAGTGTGTGCTAAGACCTCTGTTTGTAAAGCACCTTTTATTGAGGTGCTGCTGGGAGGTCACTTTAAAGGAAAAGCCTGACTGATGGGGGAAGGGGCGTGATGACCTACAGTGCAATGTGATGGAGCTGGGGTCAGGATGCAAGTCCAATTTCAAAGCTGACTCACAGTCCCCGCCATTTCATTTCTAAGGGATCTGAAGAGGAGAAGTTCCAAGGAAAGGTGAGCATAGGGACAGGTCACGCAGCCCTTCCCCTGGGGCTGGGGAGGCTAGCTTTGTCCACTCACCCACAGAGAGGTGGCCCTGGTAGGTAAAGTAGTCATGTTCAACAGCATACAGGAGCTTGCCCACCACACTGTCATGGACCCGCTTCCGGTGGACGCACAGGGCCAGGATACTGAGGCCATACTGGTAATAGCTGGTGTGGGGGTGGCCTTCATGATGGTGCCCTGAGATTAGGAAGGCAAGGAGTAGAGAGACTTGAGTGTCAGGCTTGAGGGCTTCTCTTTCAGTCTCTTCCTAACAAGAAGCCCATAGCTCACAGAACCACAGGCTGCCCGGCTGAGGTCCCAGTGTATGCCAGGTTCTGTGTTTGCAGGTCAGGATAGAAGATGATAGCTCAATACACACTCATGGGACAGCCCAACTGTAACAGAAATATGGCCCGAGGTCCCCAGAGTCAACAACAGAAGTCTTTAAATAGCTGGGAAACAGAGACAGAATTCCTCATGGAAGTCACTCTGTGGGGCAAATACAAATATCTAGACTTGTTTGCAGAGGTCACTGTGCCTGGAGTACATAGAGAAGCAAGCAATGCCTAGAAAGCCTAAGAGACCAGTCAGGCTGGGCCTGGGGGTTATGAATGGAAGAGTGAAGGGGCCCTGAAAGGTATAGGCTGCAGGAAGAACAGGTTTGTATTGAAAAGCCCTGCTTCAGCTGTTGGGCATTGGGTCCAAGTCAGGCTGGAAAGTTGACAGAGGCTAAGGAGAGGGGGAGAGGAGGCAGTACCAGTGTCCCAGAGGTGGAAAACCACTCAGTCTTGGTGTCTGGGCATCCCAACAGCTCGTGCATAGGGTATAGAAGGTTGGGTAAAGTGTGGCAACTGAGTCAGCCTGAGCCTCTAGGTAGACCCAATGTGGACATTATTAGAAGAGGTCTGAAAAGAAACCCCAAAGTTCTGATTCCCACAGAGAACCTCATCTAACAAGAACAATTATGAGTCCGAAGACTGCCTCAAAACTACAAACAATGAGACCATTTGATGAGTCCTCCTAGATGTTCCTACCTACTCAGATGTTGTTCTTCTTACCAATGGCCTTCTTCTCATCCTCCAAGAACCACTTGAGCTGTGAGACCATCCTGTCACCCTTTCGGCTCCCCAGGAGCTCACAGTTGGCCCTGAGAGCAAGCAGGTAGAGGGCCAAGCTGCCCCCAGAAATCTTAGTCTGGCAACCACTGTTATCATCACTCGAGGTGGACCTAGGACAAGACAAGACAAGAGCACCTTTATGAGAAGGTGCTCCCTTGACAAGCTGGGCTTAGCCCTTACTAAGATCACAAAGTGGAATTAGCAGTCAGCTGTACTGGTATGAGGTACATGCCACAGATTCTTAAAAAGGTGAGATAAATCAAGGATAAAACATAAGGGTACCTACATCCAAATCACAGGGTTTTACCTCCAGTTTGGCCATGAACTCTCTCCTTTATTTTCTCTCCCTTCCCTGCAATCTTGAGAAGGAATGGAATTGGGAAGGTACTTTATGCCTTTGTGTGTGTGTGTGTGTGTGTGTGTGTGTGTGTGTGTGTGTGTGTGTGTGTGTGTGTGTGTTTTGGTTTTCGAGACAGGATTTATCCCTAGATGTCCTGGAACTCGATCTGCAGACCAGGTTGGTCTTGAACTCACAGAGAACTGCCTGTCTCTGCCTTCCAAGAGCAGGCATTAAAGGTGTGCATCACTATACCTAGTGATTGATGGCTTTTTCTTATTCTTCGCCTCTCACTCAAACCCCAGAGCAGGCCTCTCTTTAATGGCCACTTTTTGGAGAAGGAGCACTGAAATACGTTGCTTCTCCACTCTGCATGAAAGAACATAGTCGTGAACTAGCAGGGTCTGTCTGTAGTACAAGAGTAAGCTACAGAAAGTTAGATACTGCTTCTTCGTATCAGTATACAATCAGATGTTTGGTTATGGATTAGTGATGTCTGCCTGAGGTACGGGTTGGGGAACACAGAACGAGTTAGGTGCTGCTTTGGGGCTCATGGATTACTGATTTTTGCCTCAGACGCAAATGGGGCAACACAGGAAGACTCAGGTGCTGCTTCAGGCATCGGGGATGCCATTTGTCATGCTGACAAAGGGCATGAGTCAGCATCTCTGATCTAGTACCACTTATCCCTGCACTCTGCAGGTGGAGCAAGGCTCAGAGAAATAGCAAAATGTGCCTAGAGTTTGTCAAAAAGCCACAGAATACCCCAATTAAAATCCAGTCTCCTATCTCTTGTGCCATGGATCAACTCATGGGGAAAGACAAGAGAACAGTAATACCGCAGGAGGCACTGCTGGTAATGGAGTTTGAGGTTGTGAAGGTAGAGGTTCTCCTTGGTCCCAGCCTGCATGCTGGAAAGCCGCAGGCCGACGTAGATGCTGGGGTTCAACTGCTCTGAGGAAAGCCGATCCATCCAAGGTAAGAGACGCTGGCCCAGCTTCTCTACCAGCTGGCCGTCCATCTTTGGTATTACTGAGAAAAGAAAATGGTGTGAGAGAGGCCACACAGAGCTATGCCATTAGCAAGCAACTCTTCTGACCTCCTTACCGGACAAAACCTTCTCTAGGGAATAAGGGTGTCTATTCCCATCACCACAGCCCACAGAGAAGCAGAGATACCCGCTGTGGTGAAAGGCAGCGGTTAGAAAGGAAAGCGCGCATCTCCTAAGAGGAATTAGAGTGGGCCAAGGAGAGGGGATGCATCGGCTGGGATCAAAGGATGTGGTTGCCAGGCAACCACCCCACCTAGCAGGAGTGACGGTAGACCAAGCCCAGCAGTGGGTCAGGCACCCATCTCTTTTGACCCTCTCATCAGCCCTGTGGTGTCAATAGGTATTCTCGTTGTTTTGCACAGAAAAGGAAATAGAGGTTCAAAGTCAGGCTGGGTCTTATATGATGCGGTGGAGCCAAGACTGTGCCAAACTGCCACCCCTCCCCTTGCTCCTGGCACTCTCGTGCAAATGTACTCTACTCATTGTTGGAAGCTCCAGCCTTTACTCAGTGAATGTCCCACATCGAAGTTCACGTGCTATAGGCTGCCGACTGATTCTCCCAGCTGCCCAAGGAGATTCCAGTTTTTCTGCCATCCTTATTTAAGTTAGAAGGGTCTGGCCCTGGGAGACCAGCCACTAACATCCTGTCAGGACTTGGGAACGCCTGCGATATGTGAGCAACACACTGAGATGCCCCAGAAGCAGAAATCTCAGGGATATTCATCACATCCGGTGGATGGCTGACTTCCTTCCTTAGGAAGGGACCATGCTCAGAATGGCGGGGAGTATATTGTCTGGTAGGCACTGTGGACTTTCTGCCCCATTTACTGACTCCCAGTCACCACCCACTCTAGATGTCCGATGGTCCTATATCCCAGCATGCCAGAAAGTCCCTTCCTCCAGAGGAATAAGAAAACGGCCTGCCACAGGGCTCTTTGCCTACCTTGTTGGGCTTTCTAGCCTTAGACCCAGGGTCCCTTGATCATAGCCTCATCTCTCTAAACGTTTTCACAGAAGTTATAGGTATCTATGAATGTAAGGGGGGCATTCCCAAGTATGAACTCGAAATGACTGTTGGCCAGGCCAGGGCACCTTCTCATGACATGTCCATTCTGACAGTCAGACACAAGCGGACAGAGTGCCTGCAATCTCGGCACTTGAAGGGCTAAGGCCTGGAATACATCATAGTGAGACCCTGGTAGGAACAGGGAAGACTTAGTTTTGGGATACCTGTCTCTATTTTTCCAGAGTTCTGTCAGCATCTTCGACATCCTCTGTTGCGGCTCTCTAGCTTTCTGACTGCCCCTGGAGGGCACTTTATCACTGAACCGGGGTCTCATGCATTTCAGTGGCCTCAAACACAGTATGTCCTTGAGGATGACCTTAGAACTCCTGATCTTCCTGCCTCCGCTGCCCCTATGTTGGGCTTTCAGGTGTCTGCCACCACGCCCAGGTTACACAATGCTGGAGACTCAACCCAGGGCTTCTCCCAACTGAGCTCTGTCTCAGCTCAAGACCTCTGATCTTCTGCTCTTCCTTGAAATTAGTAAGGGAGCTGGGAGACCCCACCCCAGGCTCTGACCTCCATCCTGAGTCAGCTATTGAGATAAGTGATAAGATTAGGCACAGTCTATAACAGGAGGCTGATAAACCACCACTTACTGTCTCTAGAAGGAAGGAGCCGGGAGATTCACTCAAGCCAGTCAAAGTGGCTTTGGGCAAGGTTGCTACGATGGCTAATCCTGGTTGCCAACCAACTGACCCCTAAGCTGATGGGCACTTCTATGAGGATTTTTTTCTTAATGAGATTACAGTTCGAAAGAAGTCAGAAGACACACTCTAAATCTGGCCCAAACTTTTGGATGGCAGCCCAGGTAAGGGGAAGGAGGAAACTTTGCCTGCTTGCTCCTACTCTCACTGGCAAGTTCATCTACCCTATTGCTGTGGCTGGTATCGAGTCTGCCTTCTTCATGGTTCCAACATACACTGAAGACCATCAACTCCCCAGGAATCCTCCAGGCCCCTAGCAACCGGATCAAGGCTGCAGAGATAACCAGCCCCACAGACTGAACGACTGTGGGATTCTCAGCCTTTTTCCATCAAGAGACAGCCATTGCTGGACTGCCGGGACCACATCCTGTAAGCCAGTGCTTCAAAATAACACACACATCAATTCTGCGGTTCTCTACCTGCGGATCCTGCGGATCGTGACCCACTTCGGCAAACCTCTATCTCCAAAAAGTATTTACGTTACGATTCATAACAGCAGTAAAACCACACACTTGAGAAACGGAAGCAGAAATAATTTGGTTAGGAAGTCACCACAATGTGAGGAAATGTGGTAAAGGGTTGCAGCATTAGAAAGGTTGTGGACCACCGCACTACAGTGCCCTGACTAACACAGCCCCATCACACACACACACACACACACACACACACACACACACACACACACACACTTCTGCACTACATCATCCTGTTCACAGGGTTTCCAGCCCTCTTTCCCAAGGACGGATTGACTGGCATTCAGAAGCCCGGAGCCCTCTCTGTGTACTTTAGAAATCAGGCCTATCCACTTCATTGTATACGGAACCTTAGTCAATGATGCAAGTGTGGTGTCCTCACACCACGCCAAGGAGGAAGGAAGGAGGAACAAACAGCCTCAGTTCACTTCACCAAAGTCACAGAAATGGAGAAGGGACTGCACCCCAACCCCCCAAAGTTTTCATGATGGTGAAGGAAGGAGCTCTCATGTGGTCAGGAATGGGGGCTAACAGCTCAAGACTGAGGTGGGTTCCATGAAGGAATCCCTGAGGACTGTCTAGACAGCAACCAGGGGCCTGAGATGAGGAACTTTAATAGGACGTGGCCAGAGAGTCTAGGTGTCTAGGAATGATGCCGGCCTCGGGTCCCAAGAATTGAATCCAGAAGGTTCTGTTAAAGCTGGGGCACCTTGAGCAGCCCATTTGGTTTCTCTGATCTGTGGCTTCTTTATCTGTCACCTGTTTCTTAAGGTTTGGCCCACTTCACCTGAGACCCCGTATACAGGGTGCATAAGAGAAAGGGGAGTCCTGCCTGATCTCCCTGTGACTGTGCCTGAGCCTATAACCTAAAGGTCACACTCATGTTCTGAGAGGTCTGTAGAAACTATGAGGTCTCCTGGGGACTACAGCCCTGGGATGAAAATCTGGAGCAGTCAGGGGGAGCCTTCAAGCACCTGCTTCATTTCACCCGGAATGTTGCCCCCTGTCCCTTCCCTCTGGGACTTCCTCCCAAAGCCTTCTAGTCTTCAGACGTCCTTTCCCCATCCCTTTCCTTGATTGGATGGGCCCCTGTGTCTTTCTATTGTTGTCCCAGGGTGACTTGTTTTGCATCACTCATGGTAACCCAATTTGGCACCCTCTGCCTTTGCCAGCCCTGTTTCTTAGAGCATAAACTCTAGCAGAGCTGAGGCCAGACCTGTGTACTCTGACTCTTTCTCCCAACTAAACACAGGGCCTATCTCGGAGAGGCCTCACATGCACATGTACGCGCACCGAGTAAATGAACAGATTGCTGGATGAATTGGGGAGATCCTGTCTGGGGGGAAGGAGAGCAGGTGTCCACACAGCATGCCCAAGCACTAAGGTCCAGTTAAAAGCTGCTGTGGGACACCCGAGACACAGGTAAGTTTCTCCATCCCCTACTCCCAGTTTCCAATTCTCCAAGGGGATTGGACAAAGCAGTCATCCCTCTGTGAGACCCCAGAGGCAACGGGTCCAGACACTGGCTGGTTACTTACCACAGAATTCAGCAAGAGCCCCGAGGACTCCAGACAGGAGTAGCAGCGCCTTCAGGAGCTCCATGGCAGGCACAGGTGGGAGGTGAGAGACTCCTGGAACCCGCCTTGAGGGCTTGTCTGACAGCAACTTGTCACTTGCTTAGAAAGAGGCAACCTCACAGATTAATTGTCCCTTCAACACCCGGAAGCACGCTGCTAAATCAGCAGAGAGAAAGGGGGAAAGGTCTGTTATGGGGCAGGAGGCCAAAGAACAGAGGAAGGAAGGAAGGAAGGGCAGAGCGGCTTGTCCTCCAGATGGGAACAAAAGGGGACTCCGTGAGGCAACTTGAAGCCAACCTTATCTGTCCCCAAAGCTTTAAAGACCTCGGAAGCATCACAGAAAACCAGATGCCTATTCTGTCCCAAGTCTCTCTGTCAGTGCTGCCAGTCTGCCCTGCCGTTGTCTGCACACCCAAACCCCCATCCGCATATCCCAACCCCCTACCCACACCTTACCCCCAACCCTGCCTGTACAACCCCCCATTGTTGCCGCTCTGGCTGCAGACATTCAGAATTAGGGTACCTACCTGGTGCACTTCACGGGAGTCCCTGGAAAGTACTTACTCTGACTCTCGGGGACAAGAAACTGAGCAGGGAACAGTGGTGGTCACGTGACGGAGCTCTGTCGTCAGCTGTTCTTTGTGGGCCAGCCTGCCAAGGAGGCGGGGCAGCTGCTGGACCTGGCCCAGACAAACAAGTCTCCTCAATACATCAGACACCGCCGCGGGTTTCCTGGAGGCGACAGAACAAGTTGAAGAATGACAGAACAAGTTGAAGAATGAGGCTGAATTCAGCAACCTCCAAAACCTTTGGGAACAGGGCTGCAGGGCTACCTGCCCTGAACTGGCAGACAGAACGAAAGATTCCTTATCTGCCCAGCCCGGCTGGAGACTCAAAGTATCAATCTAGCAGTGCTGGGTGGCTACAGTGTTTAACCTCTCTGAGTTTCAAGTTATTCTCTCTATATAAAATGAGAGCGTTGTACAAGATTATCCTAACAGCAATTTGCCAGTTCCACTTGTAGGGATGGAACGCCTATAAAATGCCTCTAATCATCTTCAATGGAGATGTTTGTTGTGATTATTTTTACAGCAAACAGCCAAAGATCACACTTTCTTTCCTTTTTTTTTTAAGATTTATTTATTATACATGAGTACACTGTTGCTGTCTTCAGACACACCAGAAGAGGGCATCAGATCTCGTTACAGATGGTTGTGAGCCACCATGTGGTTGCTGGGATTTGAACTCAGGACCTCTGGAAGAGCAGCCAGCGCTCTTAACCGCTGAGCCATCTCTCCAGCTCAAGGTCACACTTTCAAGAGAACCTATTTTTGTGCCAGGGTAATTATCACAGGCTAAGACCCGACACGGATAAATAAGGATCTGTGTAGCAGTAATTAATTAGCAGTACTCATTAACGTAATGCATGTGTTGTTGCCGGCCTAGATCATGTCAGAGAAACTGAAAAAGACAGAGGACTTTATCATAATGCGGGAGTCACATGTGGGGTGCACACCTCTAGCCCCAGCCACTCAGGAGACTGAAGTAGGACAGATGGGCAGCCAGCTCCAGCAACCATGAAGACCCTATCTCTTTAGAAGGAGGAAGAGAAGCTGGAAGAGAAGGGGGTGGGGAGCCAAGTATGGGTCTGGGTGCACACCTATATCTAGAATATGGGAGTCTGAGGCAGGAGAATCATTCCAAGTTTCAAGCCAGACTGGGCTACTGAGTGAGACCTCATCTCAAAACTCAGGGAGATATGAGATGGGGAGAAAGAAGGAAGGAAGGAAGGAAGGAAGAAAGAAAGGAAAGAAGGAAGGAACAGCAATTAGCTTGGAGTTAGAAGGGAAGTCTGCATCCACATGCCTTTTGCTGGGAAGAGGCTACCATGTTGTGGAGTATTCACCAGAGAAGACTGTGCTATTGTGGGTTTGAATCATTAAAGTCTTTATTAGTCGGCGGTGACTACACTGGGTGTTTGGAATCCCAGTGTAGCCCCGAGTCTTTCTCAGGGGAGCTTTTAAGCACAAAAAGTATGTCCTGGGTTGACATACTTCAGTTAACGAGAACAGTTAGCCAGAGTGGAACTACAGAAGCCAAGAAGCAGTGTTAGTACACTGAGAGACTTTCCCAGAACTGTGGACTTTGACGGATTAGGTCTTTGATCTGGTTTTGGCAGGTGATGATGTCTGCTTGCTGAGTTTTACAACCTGAATGGCAATTCCATCATGGAGTCAGTTGTGCTAAGGTCTGGAGCCCTTATTAACAGGTTATAAAGTGTCACCAGGAAACTATTTCTGCCATGCATTCAAGTGTAAAGTGTCCCAATAACCAATAATCTTTGAGGGTCTACTGCTCTTTTAACGGGGAATTCTTTTCTTCCCCTAACATCATAGGCTCTCAAACTTTTGCTATTCAAAAACATATCCATAAGAACAAAACTCCCGGGCTGGAGAGATGGCTCAGTGGTTAAGAACACTGACTGCTCTTCCAGAGGTCCCGAGTTCAATTCCCAGCAACCACATGGTGGGTCACAACCATCTGTAATGGGATCCTGTGCCTTCTTCTGGTGTGTCTGAGGACAACTACAGTGTTTCATATACCTAAAATAAATAAATATTAAAAAAAAGAAACTATATTTAAGAACAAAACTCCCCATTCTAGTCTGGGCTGCTATATAACTTTGACCAAGACCAGGAGCTTCAAGGAAGGAATTTCTGTACTTCACATTCCACACCCACCTTAACTTTCCAATTTCTAAGAAAACAGACTCTCTGGAGTCACTGAGCTGTCCAGACCTGAAGCTGACCCTTGTGGTTTTGAATGTCCATCAAAATCTCCGTGGATGATCTTTGACTCAACTCCACCTTCCCTCTGGCCTTCAGTGACCTTTGCCTCTGAAGAAGAGTCCACAGGTCCTTTGTGGGGACCCTCCCCTACAAGCAATGTCAGCACCCCTGCTGATCTCGGGTGGATGGGCTAGAACGTAGCTCACTGTTAGAAATGTTATCCCAAGGAGAAAAAGCCA
Source organism: Rattus norvegicus (assembly GCF_021556685.1). NCBI lineage: Eukaryota > Metazoa > Chordata > Mammalia > Rodentia > Muridae > Rattus > Rattus norvegicus. The sequence continues at coordinate 83,275,059 of NC_141547.1, forward strand.
GACTGCATGAGACGGATGGGCGGAACAAATGTGGACCCCTGCAGGTACTCAGAGAACATTCATTGTGTAATAATAATAAAAAATACACGATGTTGCAATCTTATTCTCAGGGGCAGATGAAAAATGAGTGCATGACCGCTCCCAGGTATGGTGGAGGAGAAGGTTTTTAGTGTAGCTATGAGGGAGTGCACAGCCAAGGGCATCTGGAAGGTTTCAGACTGCATGAGGCCATGAGAAGAGATGAGGGGAGAGTAAAAGAAAGCGGGGCGGAGAGAGAAGCCAAGGACCAAGAGAGTGTGTAGCCAAAATGGCTGAGTTAAATAGGAGAAAAAAGAGGAGAAGAAGACAGGTGGAAGGGAAGGAAGGCACAGGGGCTGGAGAGGTTTAGGGTAGGGGGCGGGGTGTGCCAGCCAGGACCACTCTGTAGCAGGTATTTGCTAGTGGGGACTGAGAGAGCCTAGAGTTATGGAGGTATGCTGATAAGCACCACAGGAATAGGGCACTGGAGGAGCCACATGTGCCTTTCACCGCAGATCAGGAGAATGACTCCTTTTAGCAAGTAGGAACCATCATAAGTCTTGGAGGGAATGCTGCTGGCTTGTCTGAATGCCGGAGTTGGCAAAAAAGGAATTTCCTGGAACCTGATCTAGAAAGATCTGGAGGGGGCAAAGAATGATAAAATAAGGAAGGGGTTCTATGGGGTGGGACCCAGGAAGGAGTGGGGATAAGAGAATGATGGGAGAGGGGACAGAGGAGGACAGAGGACTGGCACACCATGTGCAAATGCCACACTCGTTACTCTGTATGGAAGCTTTATGTTAATAGGGGCTGGGGCTGGGGCTCAGTACATCAGGGGGTTGCCTAGCTTATGTAGTTTATGCCTCAGCACTGGGCATGGTAGCACATGAGTATTGTCCAGGCTCTCCAGAGGCTGAGGCAGAAGCATTGCTCAGAGTTTGAAGCCATCCTGTGCTAGGTAATGAGTTCTAGGTTAGCCTAGGCTATAGTTGTGAGATCTTACCAAAAAAAAAAAAAGTGTGTGTGTGTGTGTGTGTGTGTGTGTTGTGGTGGTGTGTGTGTGTGTTGTGTGTGTGTGTGTGTGTTCTTGTTGGTTTTTGTTTTGTTTGGCCATGGTTTGGGTTTTGAGGCAGGATCTCACTATGTAAGCTAGACTAGCCTCAAACTGTTCATCCTCCTGCCTTTACCTTGCAAGTACCAGGTCACATGCTGTGATGGTGTGTATATGTTTGGCTCAGGAAGTGGCACTATTAGGAGGTGTGTCTCTGTGGGCGTGGTCTTAAGACCCTCACCTCAGATGCTTAGAAGTCAGTCCTCCACTAGCAGCCTTCAGATGAAGATGTAGCTTTCAGTTCACCATGCCTGTCTGGATGCTGCCCTCCTCTTGCCTTGACAATAAAGGACTGAACCTCTGAACCTGTAAGGCAGCCCCAATGAAATGTCCTTTATAAGACTTGCCATGGTCATGGGGTTTGTTCATAGCAGTAAAACTCTTAGACACATGCACAATCAGAGCTAGCTTAGGAATCCCAGATAAAGTAACAACAAGAACAATTGATAACTAAAAGCAAACTAAGACTCCATGAAGGACTCAGACTCCAGATGTGTGCCATACCCACACAGACTAGCTGCAACCTCCCTAAGCCTGCTTCTTTGTTAACTGGGAGCGTAGCACTTTTCTGTGGATGTCTATGTGGTTTCCAGCTTTATTTAGATCTACTTGACAAAAACCTGTGCACATCTGAAAGGTATCCAACGGGAAGGTTTGTATTCGTGTACACTGTGAAGAACTTCTCGTTATAAAAACATTAACATGTTTTGAACCACTGTCCTCGGACTACAGCAGTCACCCCAGTCTGTATCAGAAGCAGTTCTCCTCAGATGGGGTCGGCTGACACTCTCTCACAGAAGGAAGGGGCGGGGAGGGCCAGTAGACCCTCACCAGAGACTGCAGCCTCTTCTACACCTCCCACCCAGCTATGTGTAATTCTGCCCTAATTGCAGGTTGCTTCTGGTCTCAGAGTGCCAGCAAGGGTATAAAGTAAAGTAAAGTGGGAACTCCATCTAGGCAGCTGTTAGGAAGTCATCATTCATGCTGAGTGAGACTTTTCTGGGCCACTCATGCTCGGTGAGTAAATCGAACAAACCCACGGGTTTTTACCGCAGTCTGTCACTGGGGCCCCATCTTTGCTCTCACCTCCCCAGGAAAAGTTCAAACAATATCTATCACCTTATTAGTCACAGCGTGTGTGTGTGTGTGTGTGTGTGCGTGTGCGTGTGTGTGTATGTGTGCGTGTCTGTGTGTGCATGCATATGTGTATGCGTGGGGGCTGGAGAGATGGCTCAGTGGTTAAGAGCACCGACTGCTCTTCCTGAGGTCCTGAGTTCAAATCCCAGCAACCACATGGTGGCTCACAACCATCTGTAATGAGATCTGATGCCCTCTTCTGGTGTGTCTGAAGGCAGCTACAGTGTACTCCTATACAATAAAATAAAATCTTAAAAAAAAATAAATTTATATGTGTATGCGTGTTTGTGTGTGTGGGTTTGTGTAAGTTCAGAATACATTTCTGTTTACTTAATAGATGACAGACAGAGCCAGTGACCGAAATGCAAACGAGACTTTGTGACTCAGTTCCAGCTGTAATGAGACTTCATGGCGAAGTTCCAGCTTTCAGCAGAGAGATGCCTGGCTCCTGGCTGTTTTTGGATAACATTATCTATACAACTGTTTCTGGTGTTCCTTCCCTAATTGCTTTTTGCCTTTGAAAGCACTGGTGTTGTGTCCTGGGATGGTCTGGAGGAGACAAATGGAACAGGAAGGAATTGCCTTAATGAAAAATAAGCTTAATAAAATCACCAAGCAGAATTCTTTACTTTGCCCCCTGAGGCTGGGACAGAGGCCAAGACTATGGACAAGCAGAAAACCCACAAAAAAAGTTGGGAACATTTCCTGCTAATTCTGTAGCCATAATATCAGTCTGGGTAAGTTTATAAAAAGAAATGAGATGCAAAAGAGTTTAGGAATTTAGGAATCAGAGAACCTAGGTTATTCCTTAGAAGCCCTGCTGCATTTTACTGGAGACTATTAAAACAATAAAGATGGTGTCTTAGTCAGGGTTTCTATTCCTGCACAAACATCATGACCAAGATACAAGATGGGGAGGAAAGGGTTTATTCAGCTTACACTTCTACATTGCTGTTTATCACCAAAGGAAAGTCAGGACTGAAACTCAGGCAGGTCAGGAAGCAGGAGCTGATGTAGAGGCCATGGAGGGATGTTACTTACTGGCTTGGTTCCCCTGGCTTGCTCAGCTTGTTCTCTTATAGAACCCAAGACCACCAGCCCAGGGACGGCACCACCCACAATGGGCAGGGTTCTCCTCCCTGGATCACTAACTGAGAAAATGCCTTACAGCTGGGTCTCATGACGGCATTTCCACAACTGAGGCTCCTTTCCCAGCTTGTGTCAAGTTGACACACAAAACCAGCCAGTACAGATGGTAACTTTGTAGAGACGAGAATTTGACGTTCCCCTCACACACAATGGTGAAATCAGTATGAAAAGCATATTGGGGAGGCATATATAAGAAATAGAAAAGGAAATAAGCAATGGAAAGGCCTGAAATGGGTTATAATTCAGCTTGCTAAGGTTTTGCTGGGCTTCTTAGATCGCATTTAAAAGACGAACTTTTTCAGACTTCAAACTATCAAGCACCAGTATCTGAAAGAAAGGCTTTGATAGGGAGACCAAGGCCTCTCCTCCCTGCCCTGCTTAGCTTAACTTTATCTAAGGTGGTGACTGACCCTTAGCACAGGGTCTGATACCTGCATGGTTCATTTGGTGTCAGCTCTTCCCAACAGCTAGGACAGTTCAGGAAAGAGTGTGAACCAACAGTTAGTGTCCACCTAGCAAGTCTCCAGGTCTGCGGCTGGATTGAGAAAGAGAAAACTTCAGTGCATGTGGCCCGAGACTCAGAACACTGTAAGGTGGTGGTGGAAGCAGCAGATGTGAGTGTGCTGGCTGCGACTGTGAATTGCCAGGTGACAGGCTTCATCACACCCCTGCACCACCTCTCCTCAGGTGGCTTTGCTGGCCAGAACTCCTTGAGGACTGAACCTCTGAACACACCAGGTTCCTGCTGACAAGTCCCAGGAGGACTTTCTGTACCTGGCCTTCACACTGGTTTGTGTCTCCCATGGATGCACTGTCAAGGTGTACACTAAACCTATTTTGCTTGCTTTGACCATGTCTCTGGGCCAAGAAGTGCTCCAGGCAGAGGGAAAGGTGCACCGGAAAGTCAGAGATGGCCAAGAAAAGGGAACTGGTAAAGACGCGTGAGACACGATGCCTCTGGCTCCTCCAGGGCTCTGGACTCTCGAACTTGGACAAGCTGCTTACTGCCGAGTAGACTTAAGTCTGTCACTTTTTCTCCCTGCTGTGGCTTCCTTTATCTCTAGGGGAAGCAGACCAGTACCCAGGGCTGTGATTTCAGCTCTAGATCGCCCCTCCTAGCTGTCATCTTGATTGTCATGGGACACCGGCTAATCTGGAACTTGCCAAGTCACTAAGATTATAGACGTGCTCCTGCACCTTGCCCTGTGAATATTTTTTAAAATTTGTTTTGCTGTTTATTTTGTGCACGCATGTCTATGTGTGTGTCCCTGCCACTTGCCTGCCTAACACGCAGGCTGTGGTTGGAGGTAGCATTGTGAATGCACGTGAAACCACTGTAGAGGGCTACACATAACACTTTTCAATGTTGCGATGGTTTGTTTTAATTGTCAGCTTGGTAAATCTAGAATCGTCTGGGAAGGGCATCCCAGTGAAGGAAGGATTGCCTAGGTTAGGTAGGCAGATCTAAGGGTAATTATCTTGATTATATAGAGCTGGAAGATCTACAGAAACTGAGACATGAAGATATGTGTGTATCTCCTCATTTTGTCTGTTGGGAGGATCTAAAAGGAAGGACTTGTCTGTGGTGGCTAGAACACTGGGTTCTCAGGTCTATGTTTATAATTTCATCCTCCAATAAGAAAGCAGGGGAGCCTGGAGAGATGGCCCAGTGGTTACGAGCACTGGGTGTGCTTCACAAGGACTTGATTTCAGTTCCCGTCACCCACATGACAGTACACAATTGTCTAAGCCTCCAGTTGCAGGGAGTCGCATGCCCTCTTCTGGCCTCCCAGGGCACCTGGCATGCAAGGGGTGCATAATAGACATACATGTAGACAAAACATTCATACACGTAATAAAATGAAATTTAAATCTAAATTTTTTTTAAAAAGAGAGAAATGTGGCCTACACATACGCACACATGCACATATGCACACATATACATGCACAGGCATATATGCACATGTGTATATACATGCATGTGTGTGCACATGTATCTACACACACACACACACACACACACACAAACACTCAAGCACCCACAAACAGAAGCCCCAGCCTCCTGGAGAAAGTGTGACTATGATAATAGTGAATGTTTGTTCTCACTTTCCCTGGAGCCATTTTATTTTTTCACATACCCTGGGGCTATCTATTGCCATTTTCCAGTTAATTGGTCTTAGGTAAAAGGTTAGCAAAGCTTATCTCCTTAAGAGGACTCAAGGGCTATTGCCCAGATGGACTCCAGGGCAAGCTCCCATGCTCACAGGCAGACTGAATGCTGTTCAGGCCTGTTAATCTGCTAAATAACGGAAGCTCTGACTTTGGAAGCATTTGTATTAACACAACAGCCAAGGTACTGGATGATGACTCCATAGTTGTGGTTTCCTCATGTTGTTTGCAGGGCATAGGCCACTCTGCCTGCTACCTGCTCAGATTCCCTTGGCGAGCCGCGCTCCCAGTGACCTGCCCAGAGAATCTACTTAGATCGGCAGATCAAAAATACAGACACACACACACACTAGTTAATCTTAAATTGCTAAGGGTCAACTGCTGGGCACTACAAATCTCCCGCAGATAGTATGCTGTCTCCAATACTCTTAGCTCAGCACCCCAAATTCTTCATTAACTTTAGTTGTTAAGTTACCTTTAGTCTCAGCTCAACAACCCATCCTCCCACCTAGAGAAGCAGCCTATGGCTGCCTCTCCCGAGGTCTCACTTGGCTGGTCACCTTTACTCCTGCAGAAGCATTACCCAAAATCTCTCTCTCCTCCTCTGCATCTGCTCTCTCAGGTCCTGCCTATTCCCCCCAGACCATTGGTCCTTAGCATCTTTATTGACAGATCAAGAACCAATTGGGGAAGAGGACTTCAGCGTCAGGAAAAACCCCTTACATCCTCATTGTCAGAGCTGGCAGTCGTGGACTGAAAATATCTGGGAAGAGGTTACACTGGTTGTGAGTAATAAGCAGTCTCAGCCCAGGGACAACCATACACGAGCTATCAAGCCTTCACTTTTTCTTTAAAATGCCTGTAATCTCAGAATTTGGGAGGCAGAGGTGTTAGAACCATAATGAAGGTCTTTCCCAGAAGCAAATGTCAACACTGAACATTGCTTGAGACTCATGACATACAGATGAGTTTCATTATGAAATTTCACACACCTATATTGAGCGCTTTGTTCATTTGAGTCCCCCATTCATTACAGTCTATTGAAGCCCACTCTCTACTAGTTCCCTTCTTCCCAAATAATTCCTATTCTATTGGCATGTCACATACAGAAAAATAGATACATAGATATGGGTTCTATACACGGGCATGCAATGCTTGTGTTTCTGAGTCTGGCTTATTTCATTTACCGTGATGGTCTCTGGTTCCATCTATCCCCATGGTGGTTTGAATAAGTATGACCCCCATAGATTCATGGGTTTGAATATTTGACCATAGGGAGTGGCACTATTAGGAGGTATGGCCTTGTTGGAGTAGGTATGATCTTTTTAGAGGAAGTGTGTCACTGTGTAGGGGGGCTTTGAGGTCTCCTATGCTAAGGCTCTGCCCAGTATGGACGAGAACTCCTTCTGGGTGCCTTTGAATCAAGGTATAGAAACTTTGGCTCCTCTAGCACTAAACCTCTGAAGGTATAAGCCAGCCTCAATGAAATGTTTCCTTTTATAAGAGTTGCCTTGGTCATGGTGTCTCTTCACAGCAATGAAACCCTAACTATGACAGAAGTTGGTACCAGGAACTGGGTTATTGCTGTGACAGGCCTGACTGTGCTTTTGTTTGGAGGAATGTGGCTTTTGGAACTTTGAACTAGGAAAGCAGTAGAATGCTTTAAGTGGGACTTAATGGGCCATCTTAGTAGAAGCACGGAAGGCAGTGTTGTTGAGGGCTTTTTGAATGATGATGTCTTGGCTCAAGAAGTTTCAGAGAAGAATTTCAGTATGTTACGTAGAGATTGTCGTGTAATATTTTGTTGAAGAATGTGGCTGCTTTTTTGCTCCTGTCTGACTTAGTTGAAATGATTTAGATGAGTTGCATTAACAAAAGGAATCTCAAAAAAAGCCTAGCATAGACTTTGTCCTGTGTTTCACTCTTATGAAGAGTGTTTTGATCAAACATAGCAAGCTTAGAAAGGAAAAATACGGGGTTAGGGATTTAGCTCGGTGGTAGAGCGCTTGCCTAGCAAACGCAAGGCCCTGGGTTCAGTCCCCAGCTCTGAAAAAAAGAAAAAAAAAAGAAAGGAAAAATACGGGGTTAGTGATTTAGCTCAGTGGTAGAGCACTTGCCTAGCAAGCGCAAGGCCCTGGGTTCAGTCCCCAGCTCCGAAAAAAAAAAAAAAAAAAAAAAAAAGGAAAAATACAAAAGGCATGGTTCAAGAATTAAAGGGCGGGGGGGAATGAACTAAAGGGAAGCCAGGAAGTAGAATAGAGCTAAATCCTGTGCTCGAGGAGATACACAGATGAAAGATAGTAAATGGAATTAAGGGAATAGTGACCTTGGGCAAGAGCCCATCAAGCTAAGCTTTCATTGTAAAAACAATGTCAAAAAGGGAGACTGCCAGCTATTCTAAATTTACAGTGCATTTATGGTTGTACAAGAGAGAGTCAATTCTTGTTAGGCATTATTATGACCTGGATCTTGTTTTTATTGGGACATAAGGAGATAAGCTTGTGTGTCAAATTGGCAAGGGCTGGATTGTGTTGACTATTCTCAGTTGTCAACTTGACTATATCTGGAACTGCAATCCAGAAATGCAGGGTGCTTATGTGAGCCATATCTTGATGCCGAAAGGCTTTAGAGCCAGCTTGAAGTGGAATGACACGTGCTTGTGATCCAGATCTTGAGGCATAGTGGCCAAGCTTACCAAGATCTTGTGAAAACTCTTGGGCATATACCCAAAGCTGTTCCACCATGCCACGGGGCATGTGTTCCACTATGTTCATAACAGCCTTATTTATGATAGCCAGAAGCTGGAAACAACCCAGATGTCCTACAACGGAAGAATGGATACATAAAATGTGATTCATTTACACAATGGAATACTACTCAGCTATTAAGAACGAGAACATCATGAGTTTTGCAGCCAAATGGATAGAACTAGAAAATATCAGCCTGAGTGAAGTTACTCAGATGCATGGTATGTACTCACTAATACGTGAATATTAGCCAAAAAGGTACAGAATTGCTAGGATACAGTCCACAGAACTCAAGAAAGCTAACAAGCCAAAGGGCCCAAGTGAGGATGCCTCAATCCCACTTGGGAGGAAGAAAGCAATCACAGGATGGGGGACCGAGAGGGAGGGACCTGGGTGGGAAAGGCAACAGGGAGGGGAAGAGGGGGACATGATCAGGTATTTGGGGGAAGAACAGGACTGAATCCCTGAGGGCCAGCAGAAAGAATCGAAACAGGCAACCTTGGGAGGTAGGAGGTGGGAAGACCCTCTAGAATGGACCTGGGAGGTGAGGACTCTCAGGACCTTAGATGAAGTGCCCTACAGTGGGGAGAGGGAACTTGTAGAGTCCACCTCCAGTAGAAAGACAGGGCATCAAGTGGAGGGATGGGGTTGCCACCCAACAGTCAAAACTCTGACCCAGAATTGTTCCTGTCTGAAAGAACTGCAGGAAAAAAAATGGAGAAGAGCCTGAGGAAAGGAGGTCCAGTGATAAGCCCAAAGTGGGATCCAGCTCAGGGGGAGGCCCCAAGGTCTGATTATTATTGATGCTATGGTGTACTTACAAGCAGGGGCCTATCATGACTGCCCTCCAAAGACCCAACAAGCAGCAAAGAGTCAAATGCAGATATTTACACCCAACCAATGGACTGAAGCTGCTGGCCCCTGTGATTGAATGAGGGAAGAGCTGGGAGAATCTGAGGAGGAGGGTGACCATATAGGAAGACCAGCAGTCTCAACTAATCTGGGTCCCCAGGATCTCTCAGACACTGAGCCACCAACCAGGCAGCATACACCAGCGGATATGAGGTCCCCAACAGATATACAGCAGCAGTCTCCTAGGTCTGGACTCAGTCAGAGAAGATGCACCTAACCCTCGATAGACTATGGGCCCCAGGGAGTAGGGAGGTCTGGTGGGGTGGCAGGGTGGGGTGGTGGTGGGGCATCCTCTTAGAGACAGGGGGTTGGGAGGAGGTGTGGGATGTGGAACAGTCAGTGGGTGGACTCGGAGGGGGATAAAGTCTGGACTGTAAAATAAATAAATAAATACAATTTTTAAAAAAAGATCTTGTGAAAAAGAATTAAAGAAAAGCTTAGGTCCAGGCATGGTGGTACATGTCTTTAATCTCAGGAGATAGAGGCAAGCAGATCTCTGAGTTCAAAGCCAGCTTGGTACAGAGCAAGTTCCAGGTAGAGAAAAACTTAGGTTCAGGCATGGTGGTACACGCCTTAAATCCAAGCACCCAGGAGACAGAGGTGTGCAGATCTCATGAGTTCAAACTCACTCTATACAGCAAGTTCCAGGACAGCCAAGATTAGACAGTAAAGGAAATTACTGAAAACAGAAAACTGGAAAAGATATAATAAAGCAAGGAGGCCATGTTCCAGCCCCAGCAAGCAACAGACCTTGGCAACTTTGGCCACGTGGTTCTGGCTTTAGAGTCAAGAAGAGGAGGAGTTGGTTACTGGGACAACTGATGCTGGTTAGCTGAAGCTAAGAAATTAATAGGGATTAAGAAGAGACCAGCATCACTGAGGTGAAATCTTCTGAGAAGAGTTTTCTGAGAGCACAAAAAAGCTGTGTTCCAGAGATAGACCTTGTGCTGGCAGCTGGATTTGATAATGTGTAAGAATCACCCAAGTGGTACTGGTTTTAAAGCATGCAGGTGTCATGGAGTGTACCTGAGAATTGGCACTGTGAGAGACCAGGAAAGGCCATTGGTGAAGGTACAGCTTCAGTGGCAGTTGAAGGTCCAGGACTGAAGAGATCATGCAAAGAAATCGAGGCTTAGTACTATGAAGAAAGCCTATGAGAAGCTATTGGTGAAAGTGTAGCCTAGTTGCAGTGGAAGACCCCAGCATATTTGAGATGCTAATACCATGGATGACCACCAAGAACAGTAGCAGTGGAGTGGAGTCAGCCAGAGCCTAGAGTGCTACAGAGGGTCGAGCTGGTGGAGTGACCCAAGCCCTTTGGAGGAGCCCAGAAGACATTGGAACAAGAATCTGTGAAGTAGAACAAGATGTTAGACATGCTAGAGCCATAGGATACCTGCTGAGGAGAGCTGCTAACAGGGAGTGGAACCAGACAAAGAGAAAGAATTACAAAGCTGAAAGAAGATGGATATCAGATGTGGAGAAGCAGAGTTTGTAGTTTGCCCAGTGGGTCTAACAATAACTTCACCCTCTTTCCTTTCTATCCTTTTTTTCCTATCTAGAGTTAAATGGGGTGGAGAAGGGTGAAAGAAAGAAGAACCCACAAAGTAGAAAAGTCCAGCTAAAAGTAGCATCCTCTGTGGGGTTAGGCAGAATGAAAAATTCGATTTCAAATACCAGAGAGAGTACTGGGATTAAAGACGTATGCCACCACTGCTCGACTAACTGGCATTTTTCATAGTTGCCACTCAACTTTTCTTCAACCTCTATTCTCAACCCTTCAAGTAGGTTCTCTCATCCCCTGCTGTGGTTCCCATAGACAGAACCTACTGAGCTGAGAGCAGTTGTCTAGGTGCAAAGCTCTGCAGTCTTGCTCTGCACAGCCCACCGCCACTTACCACCTCTTCCCTTGATAGAGCCAAACCCTGTTGCTGGAATTTGCAACCTCAATAAGTCCATAAAAACACGCAATCCAGTCATTATAATTATAAGCTAAGAGCCTAGATTGAGCAGGTCTAACAATTATACTAACTCCCCAGCTATGAGACCCCTTGCTACTTGCAGGTTTTCCTGGCCATGTGGTTCTGCTCCATCGTGGCTTCCTCCTCTTCTTCTGTCCCCTTTCTTCCTTTCTCTCCTCTCCTCTCTACCCGCCCTCACTCTCAAAGACTTCCTGTTTCATCTTTACCCTCCAGTGCCTGAGCCTTTATCGACCAATAAAAATGGGGAGAAGGTGGTTCATGTGAGATCACCTGAGTATGTGACTGACTACTTATAAGGGGGGGCAACCCCTCTTAAGAAGCATAATTAAAATCAGAATACAAACAGCATCAGGACAACCCACATCATTTCCCCCCTTTTGTCCAATTAAAAAGGCTCTTTCTCTCAGATATCAATTGAACACAACCATAACAATTATGCAAATTATTACCTACACTTAACATCCAATCTGTCATTTTTGTCAACCATCCATCCTAACTTGAAGAGTTTACAATTCTGTGCCTGAATTATGTTGATTTTTTGACTTGTTTTGCCATCTGAAATCCATCCTTTCACATTTGGAACATCTTCTTTAATGCTAAACAACTTAAGTTCAATTATGAGACTATAACTTGTCTTCAACCCCATCAGAGCTCTGAGAAGGAATTAAATATTTCCCGAATTATGGAGGAAATGGAAGAAACACAAAGACATAGCTTCCAGAACTATACAATTTGTAGAGACAGCTGACTGCCTTGATAGTCCCCTAACACCTTATAATGTTGGAGCATCTGTCTTCAGACTTCTGGCTCAGAATCATCTGATAGACCTTAAGTGAAGCAGAAATTATCAAGGACTAGTTTGCCCTGTTTTGGCAGAGCTTAGCAGTCGACTATCCCACATCTGTTTGTCTTTTTTTGGACATTATTTTTTTTGTCTGTGGATGAATTAGGGCAATTCTTGCCCAGTGACTACCTCGCCACAATCGAAGCAACTCCGCCTGGAGGTAATGATGCTCAATATCTCCCTTGAAGCAGAAAGGGGATGCTGTCAGGTGAAGTGGAAAGGGGATACTGTCAGAAGCACACTTGTCTCATAGTCAAATCTTTGATGATGAACTAATATCAAATGCCATATTCTGTGGATCTCTGATGCTTTTGAAGACTGAAAACTTCATAGCATAAATGAACTGTCAAACATTGGTTATTCTTAGCTATAGAATAATCTTGAAAATACTTGTTGTAATTAACTAAGCTAGGATCTAGTATGACCATGAGTTTCACTATCTGACTATTAACTTGCATTACTTAATTATCCTAAACGGTTTGTAATAAACGGGTCTTAACCTTTGTATTCTTAAATGAGTTGCATAGGTACAATGCCTATCTAAGAGTAACAATATTAATTTTAAATGTTATATTAATAATTACAAAATTTTATACCAATGAAAACCTTAAACCTGTATCAATACACATAAATTCTGTACCAATGTAAGAAATTATAACTGCAATTTTGCACCACATATAAAAATTTCTAACAATGAAAGATTATGGCTATTCAATGTTTTGTGTAAGAGTAAATTTGATAACCTTTCCCTTATTATGCAATTTCTCTAATTTCTATATTACTTTATCCCCCCTTTTCTCTTCCACCCCCCCTTTCCTCTACCTAAGAAAGAAGGATAGAAAAGAGGAAAGGAAAGGTGGAAACCCCTGAATCTGAACTCTCCAGTTCCCCCACCCCCGTCCAAAGCTACAACATTTGCAATCTCTCCCTTAAAATGACAACATGTCTGTAATTCACAGAATAACCAGAACCATCCACCCCAACCTAAGAGAGTGGAATGATGATCTTTTTTTGTCTTGCTCCTAGCTGAAGTGGGGCAAGGAATTCCCTTCTGGGGGTCCACAGGGAAATAGGAAAATTGGCTTTGTCAAAGCAGGGCTAGCTGGCATCATTTGCCTTTCAGTCTCTATGTGCTAAGAAAGTTCCTGGCTTAGCCGAAGTCCTGACTATGACAGTCTGAAAGGCTGAATGGGTGAACTAGCTGTTCTGGAAATGTCCTGGAAAAAGTCTTTAGAGGAAACAGCTTCAATGTAATTGAGATAGAATCAAGCAAGGAGCTGGAATGGAAGGTTCCTGGATCTCAGCATCCCAGAGTTTGAATCTTGTCAGGGCTGTCTTTCTTTTTTTTTTTTTTTTTTTTTTTTTTTTTTTTTTTTGGTTCTTTTTTTCGGAGCTGGGGACCGAACCCAGGGCCTTGCGCTTCCTAGATAAGCGCTCTACCACTGAGCTAAATCCCCAGCCCCAAGGGCTGTCTTTCTTGTCTTCCATTCTGCAATATACAAACCTTAAAGCAACGTATAGCTCTGTAAAGACATTCCTATGAAACGTGCAGAGTGCCCAGATCAGTTAAGGAAGATCAATAAAGAACGCACCTATGCCTCTCTTTAGAGGTTAATTTGATCACATAATCAAACCACAATATAAATCTCCACTCATGCCATCTTAAAGGACAGTATGTAGTAATAAGTGATGAGAATTTTGTACCCAATAAGTATTATCGGCTGTCTATAGACAATTACGTCTCAGCCGGTCCCGGAGCTGTCTCTGTTCAGATGTGGGGGATATGGGAAAAGCATGGCTGTGCCAGCGAGAAGGCTTTGGAAAGTTAACTGCTGTTTTTTCAGCTGCTGATCCTCAGCTGTGAAGGCTGCCTCACAGGCAGTCACTTCCCAGGGTCCTCGCTCCTTCTTTAGGCTCAGAGAACCCCAACTGTGTTGTGGCTGTGGCGCTAAGTCCCAGCTCAGGGCTGGGGTGCCACCTCTGGTTGCCATGGTTTGCTTGGGACTTGGGAAGGGAGCTTCTCAGTAGCTCTCTGTAGACCCCTTAGACCCACTCAGCATTTAATTTACACGTGTTAGAGCAGAGTCCTAGCTGTTCATATTGGGGGTGGAGGACACTTTTATCTCAGGTTAGTTGGGCTCTAAGCCCAATGTAGGTGTGGCAATTTGTTGCTGGAATTTCCAACCCCAATAAGCCCATATAAAAAAAATACACAATCCAGTTATTATAATTATAAGCTAAGAGCCAAGACTGTGCAGATCAAACACTATTCTAACTTGTTCCCCAGCTATGAGACCCCTTGTACGTGGGTTCCTCCTGGCCATGTGGTTCTGTTTCACTGTGGCTTCCTCCTCCTCTTCTGTCCTCTCTCCTTCCCTTCTCATCCTCTCCTCCCTACCTGCCCTCACTCTCAAAGACCTCCCATCCCACCTTTCCCCTCCACTGCCCAATCACAGGTTCTAGCCTTTATTGACCAGTTAAAATGGTGAGAAGGGCAGCCCCTCTTGAGGGAGAAGGGCTCATGGGGAAAGGGAAGCCCCTCTTGAGGAAGCAGAATTAACATCAGAAGACAAGCAGCATCACGACGACCCACAACAAAACCCTTCTTGACATTTTCCTGGAGTCATGCAACAGTCCTTCACAAGACAGAGAACAGATACCTAAGCGTGGTATCCACAGGTCTTGCCACTCCCTAGTAGGCAAAGCGTGAGTTCAGCAGTGGACTCGGTAAGGCTCTTACCAGCTGAGTGGTCCTGGGTAAGACCCTTCACTTCTCTAAGTTCCCCTAATTGCAAAATGTCCAACTTTGATGATTCTACTTGGGCTCCAGACCTGACTGTCCAATGGCTCTTCTGGATCCCACCCTCTGAGTCTTCCCCTGACTCCTCAGCGTTGAGGTAGAGACAACACAGTCTGTTTTCTTCTAATATGATTCTTCCTGTGCAGAGCCAGCTGCACAGGACTGGTGGGTTTCAGGATGGAAAGAAGATGGAGTGCCTCATCTTTAAAAATTGAGTTTCAGGGCGGTAGCATCGTTTGATCAAGTGGGAGGAGCCCTGCTCCCTGCTCCTTTCAGGAGCGGCCATTGCTGCAGTCTGCAGCCGGTTCTCTCTTACCAAGTCACACCCTCCATCTTCCTGGCATAATGTGTACCTTAATGTTCTCTGCCACCCCTTAGCCTCGGTGTCCTCCTCTCCTTGTCTGCTGGTCCTTTTCTTTCATTTGCATGGATTCCCCCCCGCCCCCGCCCCAGAGTTGGGGATAGAGAGCAGGGTCATGGCATGCTGGTCATCACCACCCCAGCGCTGCCTTCCACTTCTTTCCCAAACGCTCTCCTCTGTCTTATGCTGTGGATGTCCAAGCCTTGACTTTCCTCACAGCTATTCAAAAACTTCCCAGCGTTTTCCCACATCATTTCTTCTGCTCCCAGGTTTCATCTTGTGTTTTATGTTTGTAGGATTGTTGAAGTTTGTTTGTATTTTAGCTTTAGAATAAAAATTAGAATTCAAATTGCTTCAGCATTCAGTAGCGTTTAAGGGGTTAACTTCTTTGAACATGACCTTGGGTCAGGTAAAATTACATGGGCCGTGACTTTAAACTTAAAATAAGGAAACAAACAAACAAACAAAACAAAACAACTTCTTAGGGGCTTAGAGAGTTGACTTACCACTTGCTGATCTTGCAGTGGACCTGGGTTTGGTTCGAGCACATGCATAGTAGCTCACAACTGTAACTACAGTCCTAGGGAATCCAGTGCTCTCTACCAGCCTCTGTAAGGGCACCAGGCACAAATATGGTGCACATACATATATGCAGAAATCTTAAAAAAAAAGATTAGAACAAAGAACCTGTGATTGCCAGTGACTGGCTAGTAAACAAAATTGGGATCAGTTGACAGACTGCAGCCAAAGAAACTGACAGACTGTGAATTTATTGATTATTAAATAACTCTTACTACCTTGAAAAAACATAAAACATCTATACTTCTGCCATTGCACACACAAAACAGCCTAAAGTAAGCGTGAATATACATATCCTGTGATTGTTCCTTAAGGGAGACAACATGGAACTTGTCTTTTCATCTGACTGTGTATACTGTGTATGGGGAGTATACATGTGTGTGCACACTCCTGTGTGGGAGTGTAGGTGCACGAGAGTCATGGTATGAGTGTGGAGGTCAGAGGACAACTGTAGGTATTGGTCCCCCTGCTCTCCCACTGCTGGAGACAGTTTATGTTGAAGGAAACACGTATGCATCGGTGAGATGCATACTCTAGCTGTCCTATGAGCTCTCCAGTGTCCGGCTCCTATCTGTCATAGGAGTCACAGAATAACAGATTTAGCTCTGAGGATCTGAATGAGTCATGATTGCCCTCGGGTGCTTTATTTATGGAGCTACGTCCTCAATCCATGTGGAACTTGTGATCTTGTTTAGCTTTTAAGCTCAGATGTGTTAAATATATATTTAAGAGCATTCTAGAATTGCCTAATTCTGCTCAACCTTAGGTGCGTGTGTGAGGGAGCCCCTTGAGGTACAGAACAGCCAGACTACTCTAAAAGCCTATCAAGAGGCAGTTAGCCAAGCTCTGACCACAGAGATCAAAAGCCCAAAATGGGGTCACAAAACCACACCAATACCAGACCACCCTGGAAAACCCCACCCTCAAGAAACCCTATATAAATCCTGCCTCAGCTTAGTTCTTTAGTGTTTCTCTCCCAAGCAGAGGCAACCATTTTCTTGTGTCTTTCCCAGTGAATTTCTTGTGAAGTTTGTTGTCCAGTGTGACTTTGTGGTATTCCTTAGCTCCTGACTGATATCGTTCTCCTCAGAGCTGTTACAGTTCAGAGTTCATGTGGGTGTGAGCACCTATTGTTGTGCTAGGAAGCGCTCGTGAACCCCAAAAGACCACCAAGGAGCCGTTTCCAATGTAACAGCATTAGGGTCTTTTTTTTTTTTTCCCCCGGAGCTGGGGACCGAACCCAGGGCCTTGCGCTTCCTAGGCAAGTGCTCTACCACTGAGCTAAATCCCCAACCCCTTAGGGTCTTTTTATTACAAACTCAGGCTTGGGTTCTCCTCCAACCCAACCCTGACACAGCAGGGCTGGAAGGATGGGAAGGGGGGGCAGCCTCAAACCCTTAGCAGGACAAGTTTTTATAGAACAATAGGAGCAATCGAAGGGGTGAGGGAGGGGCCTTCAGCCTGGCAAGCATCTAATAGAATGACAATAAGCCAACAGGTGGGTGCTCTGAAGGAAGACTGTGAAAAGCTCTCAGGGAGAACTTTCCCTCGGGGTGGAGACCCTCTAACTCCAAAGACCAGACCGAGACACCACAGGATGCAATCAGCAAGAGGATTTGGTTTATTGTCGGGATACACAGGCACAGGCACCTGCGGGCGCTTCAGTCACTCGGGGGACTGGCGCGCCCCACGGAACCAAGGATGGGCTTTTATAGGATTTTGGGGAGCAGAAGCAAGCATACAGAAGCAGATGCATGGTTACAGGGATATAATTGGTGGATTCTAATATGGCAAGGGTTTAGCCCGGGGGCAAGTTTCCTAGCTACCTTCTAGAAACATAACGACTGACTCGGCCCCCCACCAGGGTGTGGGACCTCTCCTGGGGCTTTTTTTCATTGTCAGGTGCTCAACCGAAGTCGTCCTGTTGCCAGGCCTTCAACCAAACATATCTTGCTTGGCAGCCGCTGTGTACTCAGTGTTCTAACCTTTCCCTGAACCAGTCATCTTAAGTACAGCCTTGCAAAATGGCGTTACTGCTGCTAAGCTGGGGTCTTTCAACTGTATACAATCACAGATGTTTTGGAAGTACATCTGAAACAATCGGACTAATCTTTGATTAACTGTTGCTATGGAGTAGCGAGGGAGTGACTCTGGCCAAGGATAAGCTGTGAGGTCCTTCCTGGTACGTGGGTGCAGTTTGGGTTCTACTGCAGGTCATGTTCTCAGGTTGGTTTTTTCCTTCAAGATGAAGGCCTGTCCCAAGATGGAGTAGGTTTCACCTCTCACTTATGTTCATCCCTGTGTGAATAGTGTTGACTGGTTGTTTTGTTTTGGTGGTTTGTTGTTGTTTGTGACAGGATTTCTTTGCATGACCCTGGCTCCCCTGGAATTAGCTCTGTAGATTAGTCAGGCCTTGAACCCTGAGATCTGACTGCCTCTACCCAGAGTGCTGGTATTAAAGTTGCCTGGCTGATGTTTTCTCTGTCTCTGTCTCTGTCTCTCTCTGTCTCTCTGTCTCTGTCTCTGTCTCTCTCTCTCTCTCTCAAACAGAAATGCTAGCTTTTGTAATGCTAGGTTGACTGGCCAGTGAGTTTAAGGGACCCAATTATCCCATGCCCAATTAGTGATTTCCCTCTCCCTCCTACCAGGTCTGGGATTACAGGCCCCCACCGCAACTTTTGTTTTGCTTTCTCAAGACAGTTTCTTTTGTGGCCCTGGCTGTCCTGGAACTCAGAGATCCACCGGAAGGCCTCTGCCGTCTAAGCGCCTGCGCGCAACAACTGCCCGGCTGTCACTACAACTTTTATGTGTGTGTTGCAAATCTGAACTCACATCCTTATGCTTGCAGTGGAATTCTGTCCACTGGGTCGTCTCCTCAGCTCTGTTTTGTTTTCTCGGTTTCGCTGTTTTGAGACACTATCTCTAGCCCAGACTGGCCTGAAACTTGGGATCTCCCAGCTTCAGACTGCTGTGCGCTGTGATTACAGGCGCCACCAGGGTGTTATGCCTTCTGTTTTCTCTTTCTTTCTTTCTTTCTTTCTTTCTTTCTCTTTCTCTCTCTCTCTCTCTCTCTCTCTCTCTCTCTCTCTCTCTCTCTCTCTCTCTCTCTTTCTTTTGGGGTGGGGGGGGGGGGGAGACAATGTGGCACTTAATACCCTCGCTACCCTGGAACTCACAACATGCATCTGGTTAGCCTCAGACTCAGAGATCCGCTCCTGTGTCTCAACTCATTCCCCAAATTTAAGTGGTTCCTTAGGCCTTTCTATCCGTGTGAGGTAAAAGGTAGCCTTTTGCTCTGTTTTATTCTAACATGAGCAAACAAACTAGGTGCCCCTGAGCCTAAGGCCAACAAGACAAAAACCTGGCCAGCTGGGTTTACAACGCCTAGCAACCGTTGCCATGACAATTCAACCCTTAAATTCACTGGCCAGTCAGTCTAGCATTACAAAAGCTAGTAGCTTTAGATTTAGTGAACATTTCCGGGGGGGGGTGTTTGGTTTTGTTTTTAAAGAAAACATCAGCCAGGCGTGGTGATCTGCACCTTTAATTCCCGCACTCTGGAGGCAGAGGCAGTCGGATCTCTGAGTTCAGACCAGACTACAGAGCCCTCAGCATCCCAGAAGGCGTGGGGCTGTCTCCCAGCTTTCAGTCCTGCTGTATCCCGAAATGCACTGGGGCTCGCGTGGTCAAACAACTCTGTCTAGGGTGGTTATAAAACTGCCTAAGTTTCCATGTTGGTTTAAAGCTTGTCTATATAGATTTTGGCAACTAGGAAAAGGACTGAAAGAACTACCACAATTTCTGAGCTTTAGAGACTTTGGTCGTAAATAATGAGGTCACAAAAAGCACAACGTTCTCTGGACATGCACAGGCATATTTTCGGACAGCCCTGAGTTGGCGGCGTGGGGTCCTTCAGGGCCCTAAGCGGGGCACGTGCGGTAGGAAGTAGCTCTGCCTTTCCGCTCCGCTTTCAGGACTTTCTCAACGTGGAGCTATGGGAGGTCTGGAAAAGAAGAAGGTAAGTGGGTTACAGGGGTGGTGGGTGCTTGGACTTGTCACTTTCCCTAGCCTGTGGGAACCGAGAGGTCGTGAGACGGCCGCAGGAGTAAAGCTGCTGCACGCAAGCCCCTGGAAGCCGGAGAACTCTGACGGGCTTTCTGTGGAAGGAGTTGTGAAGACTGACTGAGCTGCCAAACAACAATTAGAGAGTGATCAACGGGACGTAGAATACATCATTACGTCTTAGAAATTTTCTCTGTTGAGCCAGGCCCAGTCCTAGGTACTGGGGATTGAGAAGTAAACAATCAGATGTGGCCCCGCTTTCCCGGTGTCAACCTTTCCCGTTGGACAAAAGTAACCAGATAAAGTGGCTAAAGATTCTTTTTTTCTTTTCTTTTCTTTTCTTTTTTTCGGAGCTGGGGACCGAACCCAGGGCCTTGCGCGTGGCTAAAGATTCTTAAGTGCGCTCTAGAGTAAGCTAGGAAGGAGCAGTAAAGTGAAGAGTAGCAACAGACAATTCGATTAGTGTTGTGTTGGAGGTCCTCTTCTGACGTAGCATTTTAGTGGAAATCTGAACAAGCAGAACCCTTTAGATGGGTCAGGGGCATGGAAGTGTTGGGGTATGGGCCTCAACCTTCCCCAAAGAGAATTCTCGGCACTCAGATAAAGGAGAGACTTATAACAGTGTGCAGCTGTAACTTAAAGAGGCCCAGGCTCCAACAGAAGTGTTTCGTGGTTTATATGGGGTTAGGCATTGTCACAATCGTATTTCTTAGTGTGGTCTTTTTCTCCTTACATGTTTTACAGAAGCTGAAATTTCCAGGTTTCTGGTTAAGATAGTTTTATCTTTAGCAATAGAATTTGCTATCTTATGGTATTGGTAGTGGTCACTTCTCAAGGGAGAAAAGCAGGTTTATACCTTTTTTTCCTACAGAAATGGGGAAAGGATGAGCCGGTTAACAAAAGTAGAAGTCAGTACCGTTTTAGCTCTGTTGTCTCAGATTAGAGAGTTTCATCTTCCTGTGCAACCTGGTGCTTACTAAATAAGCTTATTAATCATAATTAATGTGAAAGCTTGCTGGTTTTCTTTTCTCCTTCAGAAGTGCTTAGCAGAGAAAACTGCAGTGGAAACCAAGGCCAGTAGGTAGGAGAGGTTGGCAGTGTGCAGGGTTTTGAAAAAACACCAACATGGCTGTCTAGGTGAGGATGGGGGCTGTGCCATGTAAGGCTTGGAATTTATTCTGAGTGGAGAAGACAGCTAAAGAAAGGGTCTTGATCTGAGTTATTCTTGCTTCTGCAAGGAGACTGTAGGCTCGAAGGGACTTTGGGATAGGATGACTTACAAGTTTCTGATACCAATCTGTTTTGTTCTTTTTAGTTACTTTTTAAAATTGTTTTTAACTGTCTTTTATTTATCTTTATGTATGACTGCCGTATCTGTATGTGCACCTGTAGGCCAGAATAGGTCATCAAATCTTATTACAAATGGGTGTGAGCCACTGTGTGGTTGCTGGGAATTGAGCTCTCGACCTCTGGAAGTGCAACCAGTGCTCTTAGCCACTGAGCCATCTCCCCAGCCCCTTTAATTATTTTTTTTTTTGAGACTATAATTACATTATCCCCTTTTCCCTTTCTTTCCCTCCAAACCTTTCCATATACTTTGACTTGCTCTCTTTCAAATTCATGGCCTCTTTTAAAATGGTTCTTACATACTTATATGTATGTACATATATGTTCCTAAGTGCATAGATATACCTGCTGAGTCTATATACGTACGTGTGTGTGTGTGTGTGTGTGTGTGTGTGTGTGTGTGTGTGTTCAGGGCTGACCATTTGGTATTGGATAGCTTATTGG
Organism: Rattus norvegicus; assembly: GCF_021556685.1. Classification (NCBI taxonomy): domain Eukaryota; kingdom Metazoa; phylum Chordata; class Mammalia; order Rodentia; family Muridae; genus Rattus; species Rattus norvegicus. The sequence goes on from NC_141547.1 coordinate 83,296,721, forward strand.
TATCCTTTTTCCTGGGGAAGACTATTTCTCCCACTCACAGCATTCCTTAGTTGCCTGCAGTTCTTTGTGTAGGGTTCACAGCTTTTGGGCTTGCTTCCATCCGCGTGAGCAAGTCTGTTGTTCTTGTTCAGCTCATGTTTAGGCAGCCATGTGGCTGAGACAGCTTCTGTCACTCCTAGGATACACATCTCAGCAAACTTTCATCTGGCATTTAAAGGTTTTCAGTTCCTTCTTCCACAGTGCCCCTGAGCCTGAGGTGTAGGAGTTGTTTTGTAGTTATATTCATTGGGATTGGGCTTCACAACTCTGTGTTTTGATTGGTTGTGGTTTTCTGTAATGGTCTCTATTGCAAAGAAGTTTCTTTGTCGAGAGGTAAGGACTACACATCTCTGGGGTCTAAGGACACATACTTAGAACGTAGTCAGGGATTATGCTGGTTTATGAAGTGATGGTTGTAGGTTCTCCTTCAGGACTGGGTAGCCCAGGGTAGTTGGCAAGGCATGGTTTTCCTGTGTTGAGAGGGTCTTAAGTCCGAGTAGAAAACTATTGGTGACAGCCATGGTATTCACACCGCTTTTGCACCCTTTACTTCATTGTGCTGTGCTGACTGCTGCTGTGCTTCCCAGACGTCACAGCTGGGTAGGTTGCTCCCTCCTCCTAGTACCATGAAAGCTGGGCCTCAGGGAGGCGGCTTGTGGGTCAGTTTCAGCTCAGTGGCCTCTGATTCCTGCATCTGAAATGCATGGTGTTATCTGTAGAGATTTAGCTCCTCCTCTGGGAGTCACAAGGGCAACAGCAGTAGCTTGTAGTGTCTTGGACTCTTGGAGGGAACACTGTCAGCCCAGATCAGAGAATTCCATTTAACTGATATGAGTGTATTCACACACAGGCTTAGTCTGTATTCTAGGTTTGTTTTGTTTGTAGATGACAATGGTATGGTCCCATAGGACGTTTTCAGACATCCTTACTGTTATTTCACCCTCCTCACTCCGGCATTTATCTTCATTCTCCTCGAGTTTCTCATTTACATCTGTCTAGTCATTTGTTCCCTGGTATTCCCCTCTCTGTCCATCCCCCCCACCCCATTACCACTCAGTGGTCCCTTTTTACTTTCCTGGTTTCTGCAGTTACTCCAGGATATGTACTCATCTCTGAAGTTGTAGGCCCAGCAGCCTCTAACGAGAGAGAACGTAAGATGTGTATCTTTCCAGGTCTCACTATGATGTTTTTAGTTCCATCCATTTACTAGGCTAGACCCTGAAAAAGAATCCCAATTTGTTTTTAACCTAACACACTCTTAATCATTCAGTAAATGCTAGCCATTGGGAGCTACAGACTATAAGAAGGGAAGCCTGACTCTGCAGGCAGAGGCAGGCAGATTATGAGTTTGAGGCTGACCTGTTCAATATTGCAAGTTCCAGGACAGCCAGGCCTACATTTTGAGACCTTGCCTCCAAATAAAAAGGGAAACCTGCCCTGGGGGTGCAGGTGGAGATCTGTCAGCAAGCTGTTCCACTATTCATTCTGGGTTTCACAACTATTTTGACATTTTAGGCCGAATTATTGTTGTGGGAAAGTCTTATGCATTGTAAGGTGTTTAGCAAAGTGTTGTGCTATTCAGTACACATCCCCCTGGTCCAAAAGGTTAAATCACCATGTAAACCAGGTTTAGTGTTTAAAATGGCAGTGCACAGTAACAAGAGATACGTGTGGCACAGGAAAGTAGAAAACATTTTGTTTTTCAGTTTTGGGGTTAGTGGTGAGATTAGGTCTCACTGTATATACCACAGGCTGGTCTGGAACTCATGGTCCTCCTGTTTCTATTTCCTAAGTATTAGAAAATACTATACTATACTAAGTATTAGTATAGGTGTTTACCACTGTGGCTGGCTGTGGGGAATACTTTTCTTTTTCACATTTGGTGTGTGCATGTTCATGAGTGTGTAACCCCCCAAGAACCACAGGGCACATGTGGAGGTCAGAGGACAGTTTGCAGGAGTCCATTCTCTCCTTCTATATGTGTTTTGGGATCAAACATAGGTCATCAGGACTGGTGGCAAGAGCTTACCTGCTAAGCCATCTCACTGCCTCAGTGGAAAACATTTGTCATGAAAACTGTTAAGCTCATCCTTGGATACCCTAAGGCATACATGGGCCTGTTCCCAGGAGACAGTAGATAACTACAGGGGGGTTGAGTAGTGTTTCATGGCTGTGAGGGTGGGGGCACTACATAGGTAGTTAAGGGGCTTTGACTCTTCAGAGTGGACCTGGGTATAGATGCTCCCACTAGCTCACTGCAGGGGAAGACCTTGTCTGGAGTGGGCATGGGTAGCCACTGTTTCGGGCTCTTTGGGACAGGATGCTCTTTTTCTGTCTAACTAAGGGCAAACATTTTAAATTAGAGTGGTGATAGTACCCCTGAGGGAAGGGGAAGTGGCCAGGAGATATCCTAGATTTTACAGTGCCTTGCAGTTTAATCTCAAAGGAACATACTCTACGCAGATGTTCAGTAAATCTGTAGTACTAACATTTCATGGGGCTGTGGGGAGGAAAGTGTGAATGGTTACTTGTGGGGTATAAAAAGTCTAGTGGTGATGAGGGAATTATAAAGGACCAATAAAATACAGGATTAGTTAGACACGCAGGCTTTGGACTCAGGCCTGGGTTTGGAGCCCAGCCCTAGCTTTTTTTTTTTTTTTTTAATGTGCGTTGGTGTTTTGCCATGTGTGTCTGTGCGAGTGTGTCAGATCTTGGAGTTAAAAACAATTGTGAGCTGCTATGTGGGTGCTGGGATTTGAACCCAGGTCCTCTGGAAGAGCAGTCTGTGCCTCCAACCCAGCTTTTAAGCTGTGTGACTTGAGTGAACTGTTGTACTGAGTTCATTCCTTGCTGTGAAATGGGTATTCGCACGTATCCCACAGCTTGTGGGGACCGAGTGAAATGAATCATGGGATCACTAGCTATACCAGACAGGATGTAGACTGGTGCTAAGCACTTCACACTGAAGCATGGTGTGGATACACTCCTCTATGCTGGCAGCTACAAGGACAGTGCCAAGCTCCTCGTCAGGTCATCTCACTCCCTACAGCAATCCCCATCCCGGAAATATCTCTGCCACCTACCCAGAACCTTAGCTGTCTCTAGAATTCACTTTTCCCACAGTCGGATGTTACTCACTGCAGTCATTTCTTTTCCTTTTTTTTTTTTTCTGAGCTGGGGACCGAACCCAGGGCCTTGGGCTTGCTAGGCAAGCGCTCTACCGCTGAGCTAAATCCCCAACCCGCTGCAGTCATTTCTAATGGAGAATTGGTTTTTTTTTTTCCTCCCTAAGTATGAACGAGGCTCTGCCACCAATTATATCACGAGAAACAAAGCTCGGAAGAAGCTGCAGCTGAGCCTGCCTGATTTCAGGTGAGGTTGGAGAGGGACAAAATAGGGTCCATTGGGAGCCTGGATAATGAATGTTCAGTGAAAGCCTAGCCGCCTCTGGGCCTCACTGAGCTCTAATATTCCTCCTCTTCCTCACTGCTCCTCTAGTGAGCTGTGCTTTGCCATGTGTGGTCTGAGGGGAAACCAGAGAACAGGGTGGGCTTTTAGCACCCTTTTGACAGAAGACCTGAATCCTGGACTCTGTCCTGTAGAGTCAATTCTAGATGTCTGCAGCCAGCTGAATCCTGACCTCTGCATCCTCCCTCTGGGCGTGTGCGCTTGTATGCGCACGTGTATGCGCGCTTGTATGCGTGCATGTTTTGGTTATAGATTTTTGTTGTATTGAAGAGAAATTTCTTGTTTGCATGGGGTTTTGTTTGTTTTTTGCAGAGTGGGCATTGAGTCAAGGGCCTCACATAATGCTCCTCAAACACTCTGCCACTGAGCTATATTCCCAAGCCTGTTGTGTTGTTGTTTGTTATGAAGAACAAACTCCCACAGTCCAGACAGGCCTTAAACTTAGAGCCCTCGGAGCGCCAGGAGAATAAGTCATGGCTGGCTGGCCTGTTTAAATGCTCTGTCCTTACCTTTCATATGTCTGAAATGTTGATTTCTCTTATGGCGTCTGCTGATTGCTTTGTTGATGTCCTGCCTGCTTGCACTCTGTTTAGGGACTTGTGATCATCAGACAGACCCACCTGAAAGATCTCTATGCACAGAATCCCATGCTTCTGGGTCGCTCTTGATTTCTAGGCCCAGCTGTGGCTTTGCCCCTTTGCTGATTTAATAGATGGCTTATCTTTCAGGCGGCTGTGCATCCTGAAAGGTATTTATCCTCATGAACCCAAGCATAAGAAGAAAGTTAACAAGGGTTCCACAGCAGCCCGAACATTTTACCTTATCAAAGATATTAAATTCCTCCTCCATGAACCCATCGTCAACAAGTTCCGAGAGTACAAGGTGAGGCCTGGGTTCTGGGTGTGCAGCTTTGTGAGTCACTGACCTTGGACAGGTTGCTGATCCACACTGAGGGTCAGTCCTACGGGGGGGGGGGGGGGCGGGTTGTCATTCTACCCTAGAGGGATGTTTCCAGGGTTCAGTAAGATTGCACAGGACCTATGTATAATTGTTAATTATCTCTGCCCCTTCAAAAAAAGATGATTACTATTGTTTTTTGCCCATAAGGCAAAAATGATACCATTTCAGGGGCTTTTGGTGCCTTCTGCGTTCCTCAGCCCCTTATTCTTGCTCTTTGTCAGATTGCTTCCAAGACACCTAGGCTTCAGTTCCATACATAAGTATAGACACTCAAATGCCACAGGGACAGCAGAAACCTGTTTCCACCACGTGTAGAGTGGCATGTAGACTAATGGAAATTAAATGCTGTTTCTGGTTCCTCTGACTGCAAATGGGGTTCTTCAAGGAGTAGAGCCACCTGGCGGCCATCAGGAGTCTGGGCAGCAGCTGTGGCTGGCTTTTCCAGCTACATCAAACAGTGCCGAAAGTGGGCAAGCAGTGGGAAATGTGTCCAGGACCTGCTATTTATTTATAATCCCACATACCGTTTGGGCTTCTGAGAACGCTGGGGCTCATTTGAACAATTCTTTTTTTTTTTGGTTCTTTTTTTCGGAGCTGGGGACCGAACCCAGGGCCTTGCGCTTCCTAGGTAAGCGCTCTACCACTGAGCTAAATCCCCAGCCCCTGAACAATTCTTGGGAGGGAAAAATCATCTGTTGGTTTGGAAGATGTGGCCTTATAGTTTAAGGTTTTTGTTTTTTTTTCCTGAGTAGCTTCTTGTCCATGGAGGTGAACAACTAGTTTTTGGGTGATGCCCATAGGAGTTTGCAATTAAAAACTAGCTCTTCTAGTCATGATCTGCCTCAGTGGAAACAGCTGATAAGCCTTCTTATCCCAGAAAAACTTGGTGTCAACACATCCATGCATCAAAAGACAGGACCTGGGCCACCTCTAGTCATTGTCATGGGTCTAGAGCTCCATGGAATTGGCTGTTTGGCAACTCTTGGGCTGAGGGCCCTGTTGGCACAGGCAAACAGCTATGACCAGTTTCAGAAAGCATTGAGAAGATCCCTGCCCCATGGGTCTCCATGCTGGAGCTGCTCAGAGGCCCTTGTCGTAGCCTCCTTGGTCCCTTCTTCCAGGTGTTTGTCCGGAAGCTCCGCAAAGCCTATGGGAAGAGCGAGTGGAATGCTGTAGAACGCCTCAAGGACAATAAACCCAGCTACAAACTGGACCACATTGTCAAGGAGCGGTGAGTCCTGCTCCTCAGAATGCTGCAGTTGCTTCTCGAGTGTTGCCCTGGTGCTGGGATGAAATGGGTTCAGAACCAACACTCGACTGACAGTGCATGTCCTCTTAGAGGAGTCAGACCAGAATCCAAGCTATAAATCAGTCATGATTATAAGTAGCATTGGGTACAGTAAGGGCTGTGAGGCAGCAAGGAGAGGACTTAGGTGTGTGGCACGGATTACATGGATTGCATACCTAGAGAGACATCTGGAAAATAACCTGTTAGGGGCAGCCAGGGACATACTGCATGAGCAGAGACAGCAGCACCTTCAAAGGACCCATGGTGGGAGAGCCAGAGCCATGAGTTCCCACACTACAGACTTAGAAATCATGGTAAGAGAGTTCTGGTCTTAACTGTTTCTTTCTCAGTCTTCCAAAGACCCTTCCCTGTCACTAGCTTATCAGTGACTTTTCCTGTTCTGGAGAAATGGGCAAATGCCTGAAGACCCTTGTAGTTCCTATAGTGTAGATGGAATGTGTTTGGTGTCTATAGAAGCCTGCATTGGGGCCAAGTATTCTTCAGTGTTCATAATAGTTCCCACAACACTTTGGCCTGGAACTAGTCAAGTATAGAACTCCTAGGCTGTTACCTCTGTTCTGTGAAGTGATGGCCTAGGCACACTTCAATTCCAGATGAAGGGGCATAGCTTCCTTTCTGGGGTATGGAGGGCCTTGGCCTGGGAGATAACAGTTGGTATCAGAAACTGAATGACCAGAGGACAGGAACTCCTAGTTTGGTAGCTCCTGTCCTGCCTATGACATGGCCTTGGAAGAGATAGGGGGTAGGGGAGCAAATACCTGGGTTCGTTCACAAAGCAAATAGTCTCTGGTCTCCTGGACCAGATCCAAAGTATAGGGGAAACCAGGTGTCCAGAAGAAGCGAGTGCTTGTCTTACAAAGGGCCTGGGGTGTTAGCTTTGTCTACAAAGTAGGGAGGTAGGAAACTTTGAGGCACCAAGGAGGCTGAGGGACGATGCTGCCTCTGCCTCAGGAACCTAGGAAGCTGACCTATCACCTGCCAGGTCCCTGCTAAGCCTCCCTTCATCTCCGCCTGGTTTTGAACATGGGGCAGCCCTCTCAGTTGTGCTTAGCAGTGCTGTCTGTGCCCTTCAGAGCCCTTTATCTTTGTTGTTTAAGACAGGGTTTCTCTATGTAGCTCTGGCTGTCCTGGAACTTGCTCTGTAGACCAGACTGGCCTCAAAAATCTGCCTGTCCCTTGCCTCCCAAATGCTGGGATTAAAAGTAGACCCTTTTCTTCAAGCGAAGCTTCTAGAATGTGTTTTAGATGCTAGCATCTTAGGGATGCCTAGTGTGAGGAGGGAAATAGGGACGGGGCCTGGGCCACCTCAGTATTCATCTTTACTCAGTGTGTGTTTAGAGCCACAAGAAGTGTGTGGATTGGTGGCTTGGTTTTTGAGAAAGTTCCCTCTGTAGCCTGAACTAAGCCTAGAACTCGGTACTCCTGCCTCAGTCTCCCAAGTGCCAGGACCACAGCTATGTACCACCATATCTGCTTAAAGACACCCTATCTTAAGTCAGCAGTTCTGTTCGCAGTGCCATTTTCTAGGTAAGGCTGGAGCTAGATGAGGCTTAGTGACAAGTTAGGCTCATGGCTCAGTGCAGGTACCATGACTTCTGTGTCCCACACTTCTGTCCCTTTTTTTGGAAACCATCAAAGCAGTGGTGCTTTGACCCTTTTTGATTTTTTTATTTTGTCTTTTTTTTTCCCTTGAGCTGAGGACCGAACCCAGGGCATTGCGCTTGCTAGGCAAAGCGCTCTACCACTGAGCTAAATCCCCAACCCTGACACTTTTTGCGACAGGTAAGACCCTGTCTCAAAAAATTGTTCAAACCTTTAATCCCAGCACTCTTGCCAGAGTGACACTTTTGTCTGCTTCTTCATTTACCATGGCGTTCCTGAGAATAAATGGACATGGTCCCAGTTAGAGCTGGTTCTGTCAGTTACCTGGGTCTGGGGGGTGAAAGACAGCAAAACAAGACCCACTCAAGTGACTAGCCAAGCCTGGGTGCAGGTGCTGCTGGGGCAGGAAGCCCACTTTTCCTGGCCTACGAGGCCAGCTTCCTATTTTTCTGTTTTTATTGTGAGCCTTTGAAGATTCTAGCTTCAGACAGAGTCAAAGAGCCACCGACTTGGTGTCCTCTCAGTCACAGAGGGTAACAAGTGGCTGAGGCTCCAGCACTGTGTCTGGGGTCATGTGAGTTCACTGGAACCTGCTAGGTTATCAGTAGCTACAGGATTGCTTGCAGGTGCGTGGCCAGCCGGGAGACTTGTTGCTGTCATCATGTCACCATGTCAGGAAGTAGCTATGGCAGTGCCTAGCTTGGGAGTCGGCCTCTGGGTTGAGGCAAAGTGGCCAGAGAGCCTTGGAACCCAACAGAAAGGGTTTATGAGCGCTGCCCTCACCACCCCGCAGGTACCCCACATTTATCGATGCGTTGCGTGACCTCGATGATGCCCTGTCCATGTGCTTCCTCTTCTCCACCTTCCCTCGGACGGGCAAGTGCCACGTGCAGACCATCCAGCTGTGCCGCCGCCTCACCGTGGAGTTCATGCACTACGTCATTGCTGCCCGAGCCCTGCGCAAGGTCTTCCTGTCCATCAAAGGCATCTACTATCAGGCTGAGGTGCTGGGTCAGCCCATCGTGTGGATTGCACCCTACGCTTTCTCCCATGATGTAAGTGTGCTGTTTCCTGAGAAGGTTTTTAGTGGGGTGCTTTCTGGAGTCCAGCCTTTGCTGGGTTCCTGCTTATTGGCTGCCGTGCGGGATGGGCGTGGGGTGAGGGCAGAGTAGGGAATGTGCTCCTCAGTCCAGTCAGGCAGTAGCCCTGGTCAGCCACAGTTCTAGTGTGATGTGAACACAGACCCACAGGCTAAACCTAATTAAGCTTGTCCCACCCCACACCTCTGCTAGAGCAGTGCTTCCCAGCCTTCCTCTGGCTGCGTCTCTTAATACAGTTCCTCATGTTGTGGTGACCCCCATCTATAAAATGATTTTTGTTGCCACTTCATAACTGTAAATTTACTGTTACAAATGTAAAATACCTGACATGAAGGTGGTCTTTGGTGACCCGCACGTTGAGAACTGCTGTGCTAGATGGTCTTGGATATGTTCCTTCCCCTTTCTGCCTCAGTTAATGTGCTACCATCTTCTCAACCTTGCCATGAGGACTTCAGGGAAAAGAAGTCTTGAAAGGTCCTGGCTCTGCATTGTAACCGCCTTTATGGTTGAATGGCAGAGAGGGCAGCTTGGGAGGCCACAGATGCCCAATGTTTTGTACAGTGACCATCTGGATCAAGAGGCAGGGCCCAGCCCTCCTCAGCCCCACTGGGTCCCTATTCCCGGTCTGCCATGACATGCCACAACAGAAGTGCTTTACTCCTGTCTCCTGCCCCATCCTCCCCTACAGCCTGGAGCACAGGGTGATTCCAGGGAAGGGAGCACAGGAGAGGCACTTACTTAGCACATGGCTTGCCTCTTAATAGCTTCGCTTTAAATCCTTGGGGCTCTTAGGGCTGTGCTAAGATTTCTGGTGTTTTCTTTCTGTAGAAGCCTTATTAGCTCCCAGTCCTCTTCCCTGAGGATTACTCTTAGCTAGGTCTGTCCCCAGAATTATCTGACTGAGAGGTACTTGGTGTCCTTTTCTGCTTGTTCATTTAGCAGGAACGGGTACCTTGTATGGAGAAAGTTGTTGCAGAGTAAACTGAGGTTCTGTGCTCCCAGGGTCCGGGGGGTATCTGGAGCTGGAACTTGCCCTGTCTCTGGTTCACTGGCAGTGGCACTTCTGTCAAGACAAGATGTGGCCTTGGAGCTCAGCGGTCCCTTTTTTTACTTTTCCCAAAGGCAGGCTTGGGGAACAAGGGTACATGAACCTTCTTCCCCTTTCCGTTCTCTGCTCCTCCTCCTTCCTGCCTAACTTCTTTGGCCCTTTCTCTTTCCTTCTCTCTGATGTTGATCCCCCATTATGCTCAGACTGGTCTTTGTGTGTCCTTGGAGTGGTGAATAGGCCCTGTGAGGGCCAGCCTGCACACAGCTGGCCCTGGGGGAAGGGTATGGGCTGCCCACGACTCCTTCCTCCCAGCTTGCTGCCAACTGCTTCCTCTCCAAAGGGTGGTTGTAACAAGGACCCTCCTGAGCCCCTCAGGGCAGCCAGTGCTGGGCATACATACACAGCGGGACTTGGTAATGCAGTGGGGAGGGCAGGGTGTACCTGCCCTGCTCAGTACTATGGGGAAGGATGTTTGTGTTCAAATTCCTGCCAGAAGACCCTGGGGGCATAGGCTGCTGCCCAGTAGCAAGATGGAAAACTAGCTCAAATTCTGGTGCCCCAGGCTGAGGGGACCTTGTGATCATGATCAGTTTTGACAGTTCTTAGAAATGTTTCCTAAGTATTGTGTGCCCCCCAGTGGTTAGCAAGGCTTGGTGAGGGCTCTTCGGTAGGCCTCTCTGACTTTAAAGGGTGAGACTATTCCAGAATTTAGACACTTTGGTCCAGTTTGTAGATGAGCTGTCTACCTCTGCTTCAGCCTAGTCTTAGGCTGGGTTAGAGATGGAAATGCTAAATTGTGAGCTTCATCACAGACTCTCCAGGGTATAGAGGGACTAAATCCTGCTACAACTAGTCATACCTGGCTTTCGATGGCACCTTAGTCAGTAGATGCCTGTCACCTCTTCTGGGCTGTGGACCATGTGCCACACACAGGCCTTGCTGGGGTCTGGGAAGGTTGCTCTCCTAGTGCTCAGAGCAGCCCTGAAGCAGGTCTTGAACATATTCTGGGATGGGTGGGGAGGAAGGCATATGCCCTATGTCCCACTGACAATTGAGAGAGAAGTGGGAGGACCAGGAGGAGGAAGGAGAGGCTGCAGGGGAGCACTGGAGACCAGATCCCCTTGCCTCTATCCTAGGCCCCTGTATCACATGGGGAACCTGGAACTGGCCTCCCATGTACCCATAGCCTTTGAGGCCTCTGTCCAGAGCCTTACTTGTGCTTAAGGTGTCTGTGGGTTTGTAGGCATAACACCTACCTGCCCCCTGTGCTAACAGTGCTGATATGCCTGTCTCATACCTCCAGCATCCAACAGATGTGGACTACAGAGTCATGGCCACCTTCACTGAGTTCTACACCACTCTCCTGGGCTTCGTCAACTTCCGCCTCTACCAGTCACTCAACCTTCACTACCCACCCAAGGTAGAGCCCAGCACCTTCTCACCTAGCTTGGATCTAGCCCTTTTGTCCCCACGCTGAAGCAAGGGGCTATAGGTGTCCGCTTCCCTCTCCCCAGATTGAAAGTCAAGCCCAAGCAGAGATGAAGGTCAGCGAGGACACATATGCATTGGACTCCGAGAGCTCTATGGAGGTAAGAGGGCCTTCAGGAGGCGTTGGCCTAAATCATCCACACAGTCTTTGTACCATAGAGAGTTAGGTGTTCTGCTAGGCGGTGGTCTTAAGACTTACCCTTAGAGCCCAGACCCAAATGTGACCTGGGGCTGGTTTTTTTCCCCACCCTACCCCACCCCCAGATGAGGTTCCCTGCCTGCAAGCAGGCCACCTTGCGATTCTGCTCTCTACCTACAGAAACTGGCTGCCCTCAGTGCCAGCCTGGCCCGAGTGGTGGTGCCTGCTGTAGAGGAGGCTGAGGCTGATGAGTTTCCCACTGACGGGGTGAGTGAGCACTGTGTTGCCCTCCAGGAGTGCACAGGGTGGGACCGGATGGGGGATGGGGCCAATCTGTCTTCTGGTGGTATGAGGCTTGGCCCCTTCTCTGCAGGAAGTGACAGCACAGGAGGAAGATCGAAGGAAAGAGCTGGAGGCTCAGGAAAAACACAAGAAGCTCTTTGAAGGCCTGAAGTTCTTCCTGAACCGAGAGGTGCCCCGTGAAGCGTTGGCCTTCATCATCAGGTGGGGAGGCCTCAGCCAGCCCAGTCTCCACCTTCTATGCTAGCCTGGAGGCCTTGGTAACATCATGAGGCTGTCTCCACTTGTCACTCAGCAGTTATGTACAGAGTGATGGCCAGACCTCAGGCAGGCACCTTCAGAGCACTCAGCTGAAGGGAGAACTGCTGCTCTGTCACTAGCCAAGGTCCGTCCTGAACCAGGAGTGTAGCTGTGATCCCAGACAGACAGCTCTGGGGCAGGCATAGGCACTTCCTAGAAGAGTGGGTTTGTAGGTAGTAGATCCAGAGAAAACAGTTTCCAAGGCAGGTATCTGGTGCCTAAAAGGCTTATGGTTTCCCCTGTGCCTGTAGGAGTTTTGGTGGGGATGTATCCTGGGACAAGTCTTTGTGCATTGGAGCCACCTATGACAGCACAGACTCTGGCATCACCCACCAGATTGTTGATCGGCCGGGGCAGCAAACCCCCATCATTGGCAGGTAGATATTTAAGGCCCTCATGTGACCTGTGGGAGGATGTGTGTCCTAGGCCTTGGTGATCCAGTGGTACCTCTGATTATTCCCTTGCAACATTTCTTTGGCTGTTCTGCACCAGGTACTACGTACAGCCCCAGTGGGTGTTTGACTGTGTGAATGCCCGACTCCTCCTCCCTGTGGCAGAGTACTTCCCTGGGGTGCAGCTGCCCCCACACCTTTCACCCTTCGTGTCTGAGAAGGAAGGAGATTACATTCCCCCTGAGAAGCTGAAGCTCCTGGCTTTGCAGCGGGGAGAAGACCCAGGTGAGCTGCCCAGGGATGGGCACTTGTATTGACAGGCTCCTCTGGGTGGCCATTTCCTTTGGCTTCAGAGTTGTCAGACCCCAAGACAGCTGGAGTAGAAAGCTCTCGGCCTTTCAAGCATTTGCAGTACTAGTTTGGTGTCAACACTTGGAGTCAACTGCAGGGAGCAGTTAGTAGAACAGTGTAGCATAGAGGTGTCAGTTTTGCACAGGTGTCAAGAGTGTTCAAGAAAGGGCTTCGGAGTTTTCCTTGGAGGCAGCTCAGCTGGGGCTTTGGGAGCTGTTGGGGCCGTGGGCGGGGCACCCTTGAGCTGCATTTGGAGTGCATTTAGGCAGCAGAGCAGGTTGGTGCTCGGGAAGAGCAAACGTGTAGGCCTTTCACAAGTCACCTGCTGTCTGCAGGAAACTTGGAAGAGGAAGAGGAAGACGAGGATGATGAAGACGATGACATCGAAGGTGACGGTGATGTTGCAGTGGAAAATGAGGAGGAAGTTGTGGAAGCTGAGTCAGAAGAGGAGGAGGAGGCGCACCTGTCAGCCTTGGAGCAGCAGAGGCTGGGAGGGAAGGTAGGAAAGCACTAGACAGAGCCATGCCTGGGAAGCAGCCTGGCTAGTCCAGGAGACCAAGTTCACATGCAGCTGCATTGTTCCCCAGAAGCCCCAGGTTATGGCCGGCACTGTGAAGCTGGAAGACAGGCAGCGGCTGGCCCAGGAGGAAGAAAGTGAGGCCAAGCGCCTGGCCATCATGATGATGAAGAAGCGAGAGAAGTACCTTTATCAAAAGATCATGTTTGGCAAGCGGCGCAAAATCCGAGAGGTAGGTTCCTACCCTGGGACGAGGCCTCCACCGAGCTGCCCAGGAGAGCTCTGGACTGCCGGCTGTCTTCTGGACAGACTCGGGCTCATCTGATCCGGGCCTCTTCCTTTAGATTTTTTGTTGATTGGTTTTTTGTAGCTGGGAGTAGAAACCAAGGCCTCACACTGGACAGTCCCCACCACTAAGCAGCACGGCTGTCTTGAGGATGCAGCTCTGGTGGAAAACCAAACAAAGCGGCTGTGCACTGAGGCCTCCAGAGGTGGCTGCAGCCTTACCTAAATAACATAACTGTGTCTCAGTCCTCCTGAGACACTGAGTGTGACCACCTTCTGGACCACCCAGAGCAGACCCGCCAACCTCTCACTGGTTCTTAGGAGCATTACTTGTAGCCCAGGAAGGAGTCTTGTTCCCTCTTGTGCCATCTTCCAATAAAGGCTCGGTGGAATTTGTCTTTCCCTCAGAGAAGCTGATGGAAGAGTAGGCCTAGAGTCTCCAGGCTGGAGATTTACGGACCATGAAATAACGAGCTGTCTAGGCAGTGGTAGGAGCTCTGTCCTTTTACCCTGAGGTTCAAGTTGAGGTCTTTGGTAGCTTTTCTAGAGTAGAGGCTCTGCTAGTAACGATAGCCCCAGAAAGGGAGGAGATCCCTGTCCGCTCGCCCACTTCCTCCCTCACCCCAGTCTGAGTTCCTCCTTCCTTCTCACAGGCCAACAAGCTTGCAGAGAAGAGGAAAGCCCATGACGACGCTGTGAGGTCTGAGAAAAAGGCCAAGAGGACAAGACCTGTGTGAGCTCCAGTCGTCCCTCACTGAAATTTGGACTTGGCAGAAGCAGCTAGTGAAACACAGACACATCAGCCAGCACTGTCATGCTTTTGGTGGTGTGTGGCCAGCCCCAGCCTCCTGTGTGGTTCATGCCATTGTCTGGCCAAAGGGGACTGTGCCCGACCCAGTCTTAACCCAGGAATCCATCTGACATCCTCATTTTCCTTAGCTTTCTACAGCCTCCTACATAGCTGTGCCCTTCCTGTGCTCAGGATGCTGTCGAGGAGTAAGGGTGGGAAGCTTTTGTTATTAAATGGTTGAATCTTTGCAGCCAATTGGATTCTGTGTTCAGAGCCTCCCTGGGGTTGGAGAGGTGTCACGTGGACAGATCCAGATGGGCTTGGGCACTCTAGAACTCTGAGTTTAGGAATGGTAGAAGGGCACAGGTTCCATTCACACTTGCCCTGGCCTGGTTCCTATTTTAGCTCAGGCTATACTTCGAACTGCTTCCTCAAGTTGGGTTTGAAGTTCTGGAACCTTCCCTCAAGCAGAATGCTGAGGGTTCTCTTGTCCAGTCCAGTCCAGTCCAGTCATGGTCTATAAACAACTGGCTTCTTCGCTTCTTGCTGGAGTTCATGAGAAGGCGAAAGAAGGTATTTAGTTAAGGTTTCCTTTGCTGTGACGAAGCACCGTAACCAAAAGGTCTTTATGGCTTCCATGTCCATATTGCTGTCCACTGAAGGAAGTCAGGAGAGGAACTCAAACTGGGCGGGAACCTGGAGGAGGAGCTGATGCAGAGGGGTGCTGCTTACTGGCTTGCTTTACAAGGCTGGCTTAAATAGAACCCAGGACTACCAGCCTAGGGTGGCACTACCTACCGTGGCCCTCCCGAATTGATCACTAATTGAGAAAATGCCTTACAGCTGGGTCTCATGAGGCATTTCCTCAACCGAGGCTCCTTCCTCTCTGATGACTCTGGCTAATGCCAAGTTGACACACAAACCAGCCAGGACAACTGACCCCTTGTCAGCCTGACACATAAACGTCACTGTTAAACCACGACTTTCCTTTTTTTTTTTTTTTTTTTTTAAGATTTATTTGTTTATTATGTATAAGTACACCATCCGAAGCTGTCTTCAGACACACCAGAAGAGGGCATCGGATCCCATTACAGATGGTTATGAGCCACCATGTGGTTGCTGGGATTTGAACTCAGGACCTCTGGAAGAGCAGTCAGTGCTCTTAACCACTGAGCCATCTCTCCAGCCCCACGACTTTCCTTTCTTGCTCATCCCCAAGATCTCACATTAAAAACATAAAAGACTTTAAAAGTCCCATGTTTGGTCTTTACAAATTCAAACACATTAAAATTTCAGCCCCTTTAAAATAGCCAATCTATTAAAATTCAAACTCAACTGTGGGGTCTTGTAAACTACTTTCTTCAAGAGGAAAAATCAGGACATAGACAGTCACAATCAAAGCAAACCAAATTCTAACGGTCCAATGAGTGGGATCCACTCACCATCTTCTGGACCCCTCCAAAGGGGCACTTCTCTGCTCCACCTTCTGCAGCATACAGCCTGTCTCCTAGGGTCCACCTTGCTCTTTCTCTTTTGCTGCTGCTGTTCTCGGTAGCTATCCCAGTAGTACTGCTTCTCCAAAACGGTCCCTTGTGAAGCTGGGCTGCACTTTGACCAATAGCCTCTGTCCGGTGCCACACCACCAGCTTCCTTGCCTGAACCCTTCAGTCCTGGTCCTTCAACTGCCACTGAGGCTGCACCTTCACCAAAGGCCTTTTCCTGCCTCAGTGCAAAACATCAGCTGTTCTCCATGACCTTCAAAACCAGGAGCATCTGGGAGACTTCCACATTACCAAGTCCATGGCTGCCTCTGGAGCACATCTCTCTTCTCAAAAAACACTCCCAGAAGATTTCACCTCAGGGATGCTGATCTCTTTGTTTTGATTTCAAGACAGTTTCGCTGTGTAGCCCTGACTGTCCTAGAACTCTGTAGACCAGGCTGACCTCTGCCTCCAAGTGCTGGGATTAAAGGTGAGTGCCACCACCACCAGGCTCTGATTTAAATCATCACTAATTTCTTAGCTCCCGTTTACCCGCATCAACTGTCACAGTATTCACAGGTTTCTCTAAAGTGGTGCTGGTCTCTTGTTAATTGTGGCTGACATCAGCTTCAGCTGATGAGCACAACAGAATTTCAACTCAAAATAGCAGATGACCCTGATAGAATCTAAATTTCCCTCTAATCTAAATTTCCCTCTAATCTAAATTTCCCTCTAAAACGTCACAAGCCAGGCCTCTATTGTCTGTACTGCTCTTAATCTAATCTTAATTAATAATAATCTTTTAAGTTCCCCAGGAATTTCCCACTGAGCTCTCAACATGAAATGGCTTTTCTAGCCCAAAGTTGCAAAGTCCTTCCACAATCCTCCCACAAACACAGCAGTACCCCATTCCTAGTACCAGCTTGACTTAGGAAAGCGTTTCCTTGTCTTACACTTCCTGTCGCTGTCCATTGTTGAAGGAAGCCAGGGAAGGAACTCAAACAGGGCTGGATCCTCAGGGCAGAGCTGACGTAAAGGCCACTTGGGTTTCTGCTTAGTAGCTTGCCTTACTCAGCCTCCTTTCTTAGCCCAGGACCACCAGCCTAGAGAGGATACCACCCACTGTGGGCTGGGTCCTCCCCATTGATCACTAATTGGGAAAATGCCTTAAAGCTGGATCTCATAAAGGCATTTCCTCAGCTGATGACTAGCTCGCATCGAGGGAAAACCAGGTGAAAGATGAGGGGTGAGGCCTAAGAGCAAGTATAAAGCCACTCCCCAGAGGCTGTGATGCCCTAAGTAGGGTAGGCTGGGCTTTGCCCTCCCTGACCTAAGGGCCTGATGACCTGACAGGCCTGCTTTATATTGGCCCTGTATGTGGAGATGTGCTGCAGTGGCTGCACCTCACCTGAAGAGGAAGGCAAGAGTTTTGACAGGCTTTGGCTTGTAGACCCCAAGGTCCACCAATTTGGTGGTTTTACTGGAGTGAGAGTACTCTAATGCCATGTTCTGGCATGGCGGTTGGGAGGTTGGAAGAGGCAGGAACAAAGGGTAAGGACTTTCAGAGTCATAGCCTATAGCCTAGGAGGTGACTCAGGCCTGCATGGGTTTATGTGACTCTAGGGCCCACATGGACAAAGAAAGGCAAGCCCATCAGATAGGGACGAATGCCTGGCAGCCAGGCTCATGTGGAATTTTCCCCATTCCAGAGTTGCCTAGAAATGTCGGGGGCAGTGGGACTCTGACGTGGCCTGTGCTCCACCGGATGGCCAGCTGGTTCTGCACTGCCCACAGCTGGGGCTAATTCCAGACGAGTTCCCATCCTTGGTTTTCCTTTAGGATGAAGGCCAGCCTGAACCCAGGCAGGCACCTGCTTCCTACCCACCCAGACTTCTTGAGGTATCCTCAAGAGGAAAGGTAGCTGAACTGTGTAAGTGTCCCTGAGTCGGCCCAGGGATACGAGCTCTTCTTCACCTGTTTCCATTGGATTATACAAATGTGTTCCTGACTCATCAGAGGGAGCTAGGAAGAAGACCTATGTTCCACTGGATCCTGAGGAGCTCCAGTGCTGTCCATAAAAGGCCGCCCCCTTTCTCCGGAGCCCAGGCTCCCCTCCCCAACACTACCACCAAGCCCCAGGCACCCTCTATTCCCTTCTGGGCTGGCAGCAGGACAATGGATCCCTTGGCCCATCGGAGACAAACAGGCCTTGTTGGGCCGGAGGCGGGGGCGCGATATTGCGCCCCAGGGAGCTGAATACAGCTTCTGTGCCTCTTGGGCAGGCGCGCAGTGGACAGGACGGGGGAGGGGGCCGTGGCGCCCATTGGCCCTGGCGTCAGGGGCCGGGCCAGGCTGCTGGCCTCACCTGGCCGAGAGTATTGAGAACGGGTGCGGCAGCCGCTGCGGCGGCGGGGCGGGGGCATGGACCAGGCCTGCCAGCGCGCCGGGTCCCGGCGAGTGCGCCCCGCCGCCCAGTGAGCGCCACGGCGGCGGGGGCCGGGACCGACCCCTGCCACCCGGAGCCCAAGGAGAACAGGGCCAAGGTATGTCGGGGAGGTTTTGCACTCACCCTGGCTATGCCCTGCCTCAGCCTACTTCCTGAACATCCTGCCTACACTACCCCTGTAGTCAAACTGGGATCGATGATCGTGCTTGCCCAGCGAGGGATACAGAAATGCTGCAGAGCTGCTTCACCGACACTGTGTCCTGCAGCCTCTGGCTAGTTGCTTGCTCTGCTCTGGGTGCCCCTCCTCCCCGGACCCCGGAGTCCCTGAAAATGGGGTGGGTGGGGCTTGAGAAGGCTGGCTGTTGCACTCTGCTGAAACTGTGAGTTTGTTAATAATTAATCCTCTTGGACACTGTGGCCTCGGCCCTAGTGGAGAAGGAGGCAGGAATCTCCCCGCTCCTTACCTGCTTTCCCAGAAGGGGCTGTCACAGCAGAAACTGGTGGTCTTGGGCAATGACAGACTTGTGTTTGGGGGTATGCTCTAGGATGTGAGCCCCTGAGGAGATGAGGCCACGAAGGAGAGACTTCTCTAGTTAGGACAGGAAAGATCCTATATCCAACTGCACATTTCCGGAGCTGTGGGCCAGTGTTCCATAAAGGGATCTCAGGTTGGTCTACTCCCTTGGTGAGAGGCCAGCACAGAGCGAAAGCCTTCTTTTCTCTGTGGAGCCACCCTCCTTCCTGAGCTGTCTGTGCTGACAGGCACACATCTGGCTGCAGGAACCGACACCTGACACCCAAGGTTACCGGGGTAATAGTGAGGATGCCATGGAAATCTTCAGGAGGAAAGAGGTGTGGAGGGAGAGCCAATCAGAAGAGCTCAGTCTCTTCCTCTTTGGAGGGGGTGACCTGAGGTCCAGAGGGGTGCATAGGCACTCCTAAGCTGATCTGCACTGGGCTATAGGCGTCGGTGCTATTGATCCAGAGGGAGGATACTGAGGCTCAAGGAGTCAGTCAGTGCCTTGCTGAAAGGTCATACCATTCAGAAGCGGCTGTGTTCGCTGCAAATCAGAGTTTGGGTTTTTGTTTTTGTTTTTTGTTTTGTCTTGTTTTTTGGTCCCCATCTCGGGACCCCAGCGCCCCCCCCAACCCCCCCCTTCCGGAACTCCTCCTGCCCAAACTGGAGAAGAAATGGCTTCCTTGATATCTCTTTTGTTTCCTGGGTTCTGTGCCGAATTCTCATTCGAGATAAATCTGTCACTCACAGTACCTCTCTCTGAGCTCTAAGGAAGAGTAAACAAACCTGTGTGGGAGAGCAGTGATTCACTCAGAATGGCCCACAAATAGTGGGACTCTAGGCCCTATCTGTGGCTTGTGACAAGCTTCTTGCTTTGGTTCTACTCCATGAGAGATGATAGAGAGGGCATGGCAGAATGGAGCAGAAGCTCCCCCAAAGGTTACCAGATTGGAGACCTCTGGAATCATCAGGTGAGAGCTCTCTCCAGGGCAGAGGTTAGGCCCACAGTTAGAGCCTTTCTGTGATACTCCCTGTCTGCCTCAGTTTTACTGGGTGTGGAATATGAGTGTCAAGGCAAACTGGGTATAAAACATGGGAAACATTGATCACTGAAAGGGTGAGGTGGCATATATATTGATCTAAAGGGACCCAAGTTGTCCATTAGCATAACCAGATCACTGCCTCGAGTTAGGCACTGAGCTAAGGACTCTGCACGACTCTCACTTTTGTCGTCCCAGAGAGACAGAGAGAGATAGCCTCACCTTTACGTGTTAGGACAGAAACAGTTTCTTGCCAGAGATCACACGGTTTCAGAACTCAGAAGCAGGATTGTATTAAGGGCATCCTGAGTCTGGAAATGGACAGTGGGTGTGTGGTGTCTTCAATACCTCCATAAACTTTTCTACCATGCTATGTGTTCACACAATCAAGTACATCTTTAGACTGTGACTGGTATAAAGTATTGATATTTACCCTCCACGTTAAGTCCTGGAGATGTGTGTGTATGTGTGTGTGTGTGTGTGTGTGTGTGTGTGTGTGTGTGTGTGTGTGTGTAATGGAGTGGTTTGGTTTCTTGTTGACATCTGTGATGTGCCACTTCCCACTAGAGCTGCTTTGGGTACTCGGATCTGCTACCAGGAAGGCTAGGAGTTTTGCATGAGCAGGGTAGTGTCTCAGAGAGAGCTGTGAATGTGCTTCAAGGTCTAGCTTTGCCACAGTGGCTGGGCCCATTTCTCCACCTGTTACTTAGAGCTACCATGCAATACTGAGAGATTCTGTTGGGTGCCGAGTGCTCCTGTGTGGGTATGTGTGTGTGTGGGTGGGTGTGGGTGTGTGGGTGTGGGTGTGTGTGCTGCAATTTTGTGATTGCCCTTTGAAACATTAGATTGCTAGGCACTGTGGCACATGCTCATATTTCTAGCATTTGGGAAACTGAGCAGGAAGATCACCAGTTTGAAGTCAGTCAGGAGCACAGTGAACTAACTGGTTTACACAAGGAGCATGAGCACACACGCACACACACACGAAGAACGGAAAAGAAGGAGGAAGGACACCTGAGAGAATAGAAGAGAGGAGACATTGTAACATTAAAAACTGCCTTCTAATGGGGTTGGGGATTTAGCTCAGTGGTAGAGCGCTTGCCTAGCAAGTGCAAGGCCCTGGGTTTGGTCCCCAGCTCCGAAAAAAAAGAAAAAAAAAAAAAAGAACTGCCTTCTAAATCATGAGAGCCAAGCCTAGAACCATTGGCATCACAGCTCCAGTCATAGGAGTGGAAGGGTGACAAGATGTCAGGACTGTGAGCTTGGAGATGTCCTGTGAGCCAACTAGTTAGGGTCCAGATAAAATGCCCTGCTAGATGACACTCCCCATCTCTGCTCTAGGACCCTACTCCAGAGAGCCTCAAAGTGAAAAAGTGTCTGGACCCTTGTGAGTCACTCCCAGAGGGAGGTCCACGGTGTGCCCCTCACTTCCCAGCTCTGTTCTGCCATTGGCTATACCTTTCCATTTCAGACACTAAGGTTTGGAAAGAGCAGTGTGCTGGACTCAGAAACATGAGGTGTGCCCCGAGTGTGTTTGCGCATGCGCGCCTGC
Organism: Rattus norvegicus; assembly: GCF_021556685.1. Classification (NCBI taxonomy): domain Eukaryota; kingdom Metazoa; phylum Chordata; class Mammalia; order Rodentia; family Muridae; genus Rattus; species Rattus norvegicus. The sequence goes on from NC_141547.1 coordinate 83,317,845, forward strand.
TGGTCAGAAGGCAGCTTCCACGATTGGCTTTCTTTCCACCATGTGGGTTCTGAAAATCAAACTTGAGTTATCAAGTTTGGTGCAAACACCTTTACCTGCTGAGATGTCTTGCTGGCCCATTATTTATAAAGTTTTACTATTTCCCAAAGTAATACAGAATATATATATATATATATATATATATATATATATATATATATTCACATTGTATGTAAGGAATCAAATTGTGTCATTGATGGTAAGTGACCCCATTCTCTGGGGTACACTTTCCATTTGGTGCCATCTCAGGCCCTTTAATCTAAGTACAGAGGTACAGTTTTGCTCTTATGAATACATTCATTCTTTACAGTGTGTAACAAGGCAGCTCTTTTAACATCTGGTCCTCAGTTTCCTTGTCTGTGAAATGAACATAAAAGGTCTATTCTAGTTCGCTTTCTGCCTAGGGAAGGTGCTGCCCGCAGTGGACTGAGCCCTCTTCCATGGTAAAAACCCTCACAGATATTTGGTTATCAGTTCGAGATGCAGCATTGGCTTCCCTGCACCACAGCCTCTGTGTGTTGACCCTGAGGAATTTGCCTCAAAGATACTGGTCTCTTCTTAATCACACCAGATTCCTCAGCCCTGGTTAACAAGCATCAATTGTCTCAGTAATGCAAAGCTTTCACAGATTCTTTTTTTTTTTAACCTTTAAAAAAAAGATTTATTTATTTTATGTATGTGAGTCACTGTAGCTGTCTTCAGACACACCAGAAGAGAGCATCAGATCTCATTACAGATGGTTGTGAGCACATTACATGTGGTTGCTGGGAATTGAACTCAGGACCTCTGGAAGAGCAGTCAGTGCTTTTAACCACTGAGACATCTCTCCAGCCCCTTTCCAAGGATTCTTAATCTAAAATATCACACAGACAGCCCTGAGGGAACCTCCTTGACCAGATCTCCACTGTCTGTACTTCTCTCAGCATTTATCTTATGTTCTAACTTCCCACAGGTCAGCTGGACCATCAACTCTGAGCATTCAAAGTTCCAAATACACACTTCTCAAAAACAAAACACAAACACAAAAACAAAACATCAAAGAAACCAACAAGGCCTGCAGTCAGGTCTGTCATGCCCATACCCCTGCTTTCTGGTACCCATTTCTGTTCTAGTTAGGTCTCTGTTGCTTGTGATAAACACCATGGCCAAAAAAAGCATCATGTGAGAAAGAGAACTTATTTTAGCTTACAAGGTTACAGTTCCTCATTGGGAATGCCAGGACAGGGAATGCTCAAGGCAGGGGTTTAAAGCAGAAAATACTGTTTAGTGACTTACTCCCTGGATCCGTGCTAAGCGACCTTTCCAGGCCTGCTCACCCGGAGATGGTGTTCCCCTTGCCACCCAGACACTCCTACATCAATTGGCAATCAAGAAAATGCCCTCCTAGACATGGCCATAGATCAATCAGGTGGAGGCATAGGTCACATTCTTGCTGTCTGATTCACACCTTAAAGCTGCCTTCAAACTAGGCCAGCCCAGAAGGCAGAAAAGCCGCCATACACATTAGAAAAAAGTAAAATGGCCTCCCAGTCAGGGTGGTCCTCAAAAAGAGCCGACATACCTGTATGTACTCTTTAGGGATTGCTTATTGGGAGAAAGAGCTTCAAAACTGGGCCTTCGAGTGGGAGAGCATTGGAGGAACAGAATAACATACCACCAACAGCAAACAGACCCTTAAAGGGAAAGAGGACGTGGGGAGGAACTTTATTACGATGCACAGCTTAGTAAGGGTAGGACTGAGAGGGACAGCCTCTGTAGGCAGACCGGTGGTGGTGGGTGAGCTTGACCGTCCGGGATTTTACACTATTATTAAATGTAATTTCCTGTGTCTTTAGAGCCTTCTGCTTGAGCCATTATGAGAGTGTGGGCATCTAAGGAAGAATGGACTCAACAAAGTCTCTCTGATAAGGGACAAAGTTAACAGGAAACTGCGCTAAACCTAAGATTGCTGTGCTGGCTAAGCTTGAGCTTCAGGAGACTAGGTACTTTCTCCCTCCAAGGCCCCAGGACAGCATCTCTAGCCAGCCGGAAACCTGAAAAATGGGTCCACGCTGTGCATGTGACCCTGTTATTTGCTCAGGCAGGCTGCCCAGCATGGCATGAACTCTTTGATGAAAGACTTCATATTCAGAGACGCCATGCTTCCTCTGCACGCCTGGGTCTGATAGCTGTTACCCTGGAGGTCCTATATTGGCCAATTAACATCTCTGTCTGGCAGGTCTTAGTATCTTTAGGTCTGAGCTACAGGCAGGTGTGTGTTTGACCTGTAACTTTGTTGCTCCACACTCTGCCTCTGTGGACCTTAGTTTCTTTTTTATGATGGGCCTGAGAGGGGTAGTTGACCCACAGAGCAGCCAGAAAGTTTGAATAGGCTGCCCACACAGGAGTATCAGTTCACCTCTTTCCAGTTTCCCTCTTTGCCTTCAAGCTTGCAGTGCCTGTGCCCTTGGCCCAAGGACACCTAGAACTTTGCTGAGCCCTTGGGTAAATGAACGACCCAGCTGTTAGGGTCTAAAGAAGGGTGGGGATCGCCCAGGGCTGTCCAGCCAGAGGACAGCAAGAAGACCATGGCACCTGGGCATTCCATTCATTATCCCCAGGGAGGGTGCTCATAAATATTCATATGCACGGGGTGTGGGGGTGCGGAAGGAGCCAGCTAGCTGCCTGCTGGGTATCATTGGAGCATTCTTGTCACTGACTGCAGAGGCAGCCCGGTTGTTGGGAGAGGAAAGGGGCAGCCAGTCACAGCCCAAGGTGAGTGTGTCCCCTGTCTCCTGCAGGGAGAGCAGAGGATCTATGCAGTGCTAACACTCTCAGTCAGCTTTTCCAACCTGGGCAAGTTTCACAGCATGTAGGTTGTAATGGATGAGTCCTGTTTCTCCTTTGGTCCTGCAGGGTCCTAGCTGACCTGGAGGATGTTGGGTTTGGCTTGCTACCAGTTACCAGGATGATGTGGCTGGCTAACCCACGAAACTGGGGATTAATGAGGGAAATGACAAGGGAGCCATCTATCCTAGTGCCCGCCTTGGTCACCATCACGAGCAGGAGGAGGCACAGAACCTATTTTTCTAGTCATGTCTTCTACTTCCCCTGTGCTGTGTGACCTTGAGGACATTGTTGCCTTCTCTGAGGTTTGGCCTCCCTGCTTCTCTGGAAACCTACTTCTCAATGCCATTCATTTTCTATCAGACCGTTTTAGGCTAGTGTGTGCACAATGGGATGGGGACAGTCTGGGACCCTGGCAGGGGCATAGTAATGATCAATCCAGCAAATGTCTGCCCTGTGCAAGCCCTGTGCCTGTGTGTTCCGTCTACACATCGAGAATCCTATGATGACAGAACATTGGCATTATTTTAGAGGCGAAATTACAACCCACGGAAGGAAACAGCCTTGCTTAGGACATAGAGCAAGCTGGAGTGTTTGCGTGTGTATGTGTGTGTTGGCACTTAAAATTATATTTAATTAGTTATTGTGGGAAAGAGGTGAGAGAGTGGAGGTCAGAGGACAAATTCTGGGACCTGGGGTTCAAAATTAGGTTATGTTTTGGTAGCCAGTACCTTTCATTTACCAGCTGAGCTGTCTCACCTTCATATTTAGTTTCCCCAAACAGGGTCTCTCTCTCTCTCTCTCTCTCTCTCTCTCTCTCTCTCTCTCTCTCTCTCTCTCTCTCTCGCCTAATCTGTCCTCAAACTCACCCTCCTCTTGCCTCTGCATTGGGATTACAGGTGTGCACCACCATACCTGGCTTCAGAGCTGGGCTTTTAAGACCAGAACCCAGGCTGGGAGCCGACTCTTTCTAGGTCTCTTGTGTGTTCCTCACATGCATGTCTTTGTACATGAATTATTCTCACCACCACATGCATATTCTTGCGTATGAGTGATTATCCTATGTTTGGCTCACGCACGGTAGGGCTCGGGAAGTTTATTTGTTTGTCTCCTTAAGACAAGATCTTGATCTGCGGCCCACTCTCTCTGACCTCTAAGACCTCAGCTTCCTGAGTGCTTGGGTCATAGGCATGCACCCTCACACCCAGTGAGGGGTAGCGAATACATGATAGTCCTCGTCATCTCTATCACCATCACCACCACCATCATCACAATCATCACCACCACCACCATCATCACCATCACCATCATCACCACCACCATCATCATCACCATCACCATCACCTCCACCATCATCATCACCATCACCATCATCACCACCACCATCACCATCACCATCACCTCCACCATCATCATCATCACCATCACCATCATCATCATCATCATCATCATCATCATCATCATCATCATCATCACCATCATCATCCTCAGTGCTGAGGACAGAACCTAGGGGTTGCTGCACACAAAACGAACTTTACCACAGTTACATGCTAAACCTTCTTGGGGCCTTTGACATGACCCTCACAGTACGACTGTCACCCAGGTGGTAGCTGTCTGGCTAAAGGTCGTATCTACACTCTTCCCCAAGATGCCCAGGCCATGGGGTGTCATTTACCAAACATTCACCAAGTGCCAGGCTCAAGGATCTCTGGGGTGAATCACCTGCAGCTGGTCAAAAGTGTATGTGGGGTGTACCTCTCCTGTGAGGCAGGACTGGGCCCCTGGTCAACAATGATGACAATGGCTAATTGTCACTGCTATTAATAATTGATACTCTGATCACCTGTCATTGGAACCACAGAGCTTTGAGGTTGATCTCCCTCAAGCTAGGCTCCTGGGTACTAGTCAGTCCGGTTTCTAGCTTTAGTTTGCTCAGAGTGACTTCGTTACTTTGTGTCCTGCATCTACTGGAGGAGACCCAAATGCAACAGAGGAGGGGTTTCGTTACCAAATTCGCAGAGGTCACACAGCAAGGGGGTGAGGAGCCTTGGATACCTCAAGAAGCTGACCCAGACGAACCAGTCACCAAGGTCCCTTCTATTTCTCATCCCTTCATATTACCTGTCAGCTCTGCCCACTACGGTCAGACAGTTCTATGTTCCTAGGACAGAGCCCAGACTATGCCTTGACCTGTCACTCCTGCCCCTCCCTTCCCCCACTCCCCGGCTTCAGATACCCTACACATGAGCTGCTATCTACAAAGTAAGGAGCTATGTATGGGAGATCCACAAACACCGGCTCAAAATCCTGCCCTGCCCTTATTTGCTGAGTGACTCGGAGCAAACCATGTCACCTATTGGAGCCCCATTCTCTGCATCTACAAAACGGGGTGATGGTTCGACACAGTTGCATCCTCTGAGTGGAATTACGTAGTTGCTGTGGGAAAAGCTCCTGTCCTAGGTCTGGCTTCTAACAGAGACTCAAGTAGCCCCGTGGGGGTCTCAGTACACACAGGGACCTAGTGAGGTTTCAAAAAACCCAAATGGTAGAATGAGCGAATCCGTGATGTTTCGCGGGTTGGGGAGCACGCTGTCCTGGGTGAGGTCAGGAAGCCCCTGATTGGCAGTTTAGGATGCTGGTCTGCCCCCTACTGCCAGTCCTCCACCGTAGACCACCATCACTGAAGCTACTCGGAGTTCCGGAAAGTACTCTGGTGAGTGGGGCGCGACAGGGTGGGCCCTCAGGCTTGGCAAAGAGCCAGCTATGAGAATCTTCATCCCTCTAACCCTAGACAAACTAAGACCTTATGCCTACGGTCTGTTCCCGGCCTGTTCCATGAGCTGACTTTCTGCTAGCCCGGACTCCCTACCCTCAGCACAAGGTTGGCGGCTGACTGGAACTCACCAGGCAGATTAGTGGGCAGCTCCTCCCAGTCCCCTATCACGGCTCCTTGCCCAGAACTCAGGAGGGTTGGAGCCAACACCGAAATGATAACTGCGCTAACTGCTCAGGAGGCTCCCCAGGGTCCTAGGGGATCCCTGTCTTGTCTGAAGTCAATGTCAAAGGCCAGCCCTGAGGGATCCAGCTGTGCTTGGTGGCACACGCCTTTAATCCCAGTACTGGGGAAACAGGGGCAGCAGGTGGATCTCAATGAGTTGAGGCAGCTTGGTCTACAGAGTGAGTTCTAGGACTGCCAGGAGTACATAGTGAGGGCCTGTCTTGCAAGCAAGCTAGCAATAAACCAGATACTGAGGTCCATATCTTCCCTCCTGGTCCCTGTCCTGACTAGGTTTTTATGGGTTGTGTTGTTGTTGTTGTTGTTAGTTTGGTTTGGTTTTTGTGACACTGTCTTATGATGTAGCCCAGGCTGGCCTGAACACTTGACCCCCAAGCGTCCCCTAGGATTACAGTCACGTATACAGTCATGTGTCACTTTAAACTGTGAAGGTGGCACAGCCCAGTGGTAGAATTCTTGCCTGGAATGTTGGAGGCCCTAGGCGAATCCTGGCAATGCTTAGGGAAAAAAAAGGGGGGAGGGGTGCAAAAACCCAGAACCTGATCAAGAGGCAACTTATTGTCCCCTTTCCTATTAAATAGTATATATGAAATGCGACTGTTGCGAAACTGATTAATTTAGAAAAATATTTCTCTCTGTACCCCTCCCCAGATATGCTCAGAGGATTGGCCTCTGGAGATGTAGAACACTGGTTGAGATCCTTAAATCCAAAGTCTGAAATTAAAGACCTAAAATCTGAAAACTTTTTGAATATCCACAAGTGGAAAATTCCACAGCTGGCCTCATGCAATAAGTCACAGTCAAAGCGTTGGTATGACACAAATATTGCATGAAATTCATTCTGGCTGTGCATTTTAGATATGTAATAAATGCATTTCATGTTTAGATTTTGTCTGTTATCAAGAGCTTTTATGTGTTTTATGTGTTTACACATGTTCATATGAATATGAATGTGTGTGTGTACATGCATGTAGAATCCAAGATCAATATGAAGTGTCTTTTTTTTAAAGATTTATTTATTTTATGTATATGAGTACACTGTAGCTATCTTCAGACACACCAGAAGAGGGCATCAGATCCTATTACAAATGGTTGTGAGCCACCATGTGGTTGCTGGGATTTGAACTCAGGACCTCTGGAAGAGCAGTCAGTGCTCTTAATCTCTGTGCCACCTCTCCAGCCCCTTTGATTGCCTTCTACCTTTGTTAGTTTGGTTTTTAAGACAGGGTTTCTCTACCTAGCCCTGGCTGTCCTGGAACTCACTCTGGAGACCAGGCTACCCTAGGAATGAGAGATCACCTGCCTCTGCCTCCTGAGTCCTGGGATCAAAGGTGTGGGCCACCATGCCTAGCTTCACCCACCTTACTTTTTGAGGCAGGGTCTCGCATTAAACCCAAAGCTTGCTTGACTCACTCAGCCGGCTGGGCAATGAACTCCTCCAGAGGCTAGTCTGGTAGCCTCTGCCTACCCAGAACTAGAATTACAACTGTGCCCTGCAGCTAGCTTTTGTTTTTAATGTGGTGTTAGGAAACTTGAAGCCATCTCTATGCTTGAGTAGCAAAGATTTTTGCCAGCCGTACATCTCTCCAGACCCAGTAAGATAGTTCTTTTTTTTTAAAAAAGATTTATTCATTTATTATATATAAGTACACTGTAGCTGTCTTCAGACACACCAGAAGAGGGCATCGGATCTCATTACAGATGGTTGTAAGCCACCATGTGGTTGCTGGGATTTGAACTCGGGACCTCTGGAAGAGCAGTCGGGGCTCTTAACTGCTGAGCCATCTCTCCAGCCCAAGATAGCTCTTTACACGTAGGAACATAACTCAAAATAGAAAGTACAAAATCAGAACGGTCTCTGGTGCTACGTATTTCTGGTAAAGCACACTTCCCTGTCCTTCAGCAGATGCTTGCGTCTGCCCAGGCTGTCGTGTAGGTTTACCTAGGCACATGTATGGATTGGGAGCAGTGGGGCATATCGTTCCAGAATTTTCTGGGTGTTTTTGGGTTATTTTTAGAATTGTTATGTTTGGGTTGTTTTTGTTTTTGTTTTTGTTTTTGAGACAGGGTCTCTCCTGGTTATACTGGAACTAGCTCTGTAAACCACGCTGGTGACAAACTCTCAGAGATATTCCTGACTCTGCCTCCCAAGTGCTGGGATTAAAGGTGTGCATCATCTTGCCTGGTTAAGATTTATTTATTCTAAAGTGTGTGTGTGTGTGTGTGTGTGTGTGTGTGTGTGTGTGTGTGTGTATGTGGTGTGTCTGTCTGTCTGTCTCTGTCTCTGTGTGTGCATGCGTGTGTCTGTCTCTGTCTCTCTGTCTCTCTGTCTCTCTGTCTCTCTCTTTTTCTGTGTGTGTGCATGCGTGTGTCTGTCTCTGTCTCTCTGTCTCTCTGTCTCTCTGTCTCTCTCTTTTTCTGTGTGTGTGCATGCGTGTGTCTGTCTCTGTCTCTCTGTCTCTGTGTGTGTGTGTGTGGTGTGTCTGTCTCTGTCTGTCTCTGTCTCTGTCTCTCTCTGTGTGTGCATGCATGTGTCTGTCTCTCTCTCTTTCTCTGTGTGTGTGTGTGTCTGCCTCTGTCTCTCTTTCTCTCTCTCTGTTCGTGTGTGTGTGTGTGTGTGTGTGTGTGTGTGTGTGTGTGTGTGTGTGTGTGTAAGACCACAGTGTCTAGAAGAGACCATCATACCCACTGGAAGCTAGAGTTGCAGGCAGTTGTGAGCTACCCCACATGGGTGCTGGGAACAGAACTCCATTGTGTCTTCATGGCTGGCTGACTTTTCTTTCTTTCTTCCCTTTTCTTTTTTTCATCGATAGATGACTTCTGGGAATGGGCTTGGTGTATATGATGTCCCTTTTGTCCCTTGCTGCTGCTACTGAAATTTTCTCCCACCTTCCATTTTCTAATCAAGTTGCCATGAGTACCTTTGACACACATGACTTTATACACTGATGTATCCATGTGTTTCCCCTGACCAGTGGCATGTCAAGGAACCTCATTTAACGTCACTGGCCCTCTGGGAACACTCTCCCCAGCCCTTGCCCAGCCTTACACTGAGAGCAACAAGTCAGCAACAAGTCGTTGTCACAGGGGAGGAAACCTCCCCTCCAGTATGGCTTCTTCCTCTGTCGATTTCCTATGTTCTTTGCTTTGGGAGGAACTTCTTATGTGACACTTTTCTGGGGGTGGGCCTCTCAGCAAGCACTCATGAGGTCACTTTCCCAGAGAAGTTCCCTGTCAGTGCTCCCTCCACATGGGCTTGGTGACATACCACAAGTATGGTCACAGGGAGGTGTGTGTGACCTCCCGAAGCCTCAGGGGCTTGGAAACAGCAGCTAGGGGAGAAATGGAAAGTTTCAGCCTTTCTGTACACCTATGGGGATGTAGGAAAGTTCCCTTACCCCAGCAGCTTGGACCTCATGCATTACTGTTGACGGCTCAAGTCTCCCGTGGGTAGGACCATTGTATCCACATTTGTTTGGCACCCCAAACAAATAATAACAAAAGTTCACCCAGACACCCTGTTAAAGCGAGTCACTAGTTTTGTGTGTTTGCTTGTTTTCAAGACAGTGTTTCTCTGTGTAGCTCTGGCTGTCCTGGAACTTGCTCTGTAGACCAGGTTGGCCCTCAAACTCACAGAGATCTGCCTGCCTCTGCCTCCAAAGGGCTAGGACTAAAGGCGTGTGCCACTACTGCCCAGCTGACTCAACAGTTTTTAATGTGTACATTTTATGCAGTATTTGGAACATAACTATACAATTAAATATCTTTTTTTTTTCATTCTAGCAGAGAAGGTAATACAGGAGACAGGGAAGGCCGTCCCTGAGCTCTGAGGTAGAAAAGATTCTAGCCTTCTGTGAACTGAGGCTAGAGCTGAGACAGATTTTCTCTTCCTTTTGTCCCTCAAAATGCATTCATTATACACCTAAAAGGTCTACAAAGATGACTGTCATCACCCGTGTTCTTACTAGTTGGCTAAAAGAACCACACTCTGAAGAACTCCCTCTCTGCCCAGTTGGAGACTCCCTGGGACCAAGGTTTTGACCCTTCTGTTCTGTTTGTGCTGTCCCCAGCGGTTTCCTGAGATGACTCTACTGCCGAAGAAGCCCTGCAAGTCCAAGGCCAAGGGGCTAGTGCTGGGGGCTCTCTTAACCAGTTTCCTATTGCTGCTGTACTCCTATGTGGTACCTCCACTGTATCCCAACTTGGCCTTCACGTGAGTGACGTCAAGGTGGACGTGGGGCGGGGCTTCGGTACGGTCTACAATAGAAGCTTCCCATTGGACTACTACCCAGCACCACCTGCACCATGATGTATAGGGCAGACATTCTGGTAGAACTCTTGGTGCAACCCAGGCCTCAGTGTGTGCCTGAAGCGGCAAGAAGGGTAGAGCATAGCCCATAGAGCAGAAAGTCACAGTGTGTCCCGGGCTTGAATTATCATCTGAGGCTCCAATAGGGCCACAGTATGGCCCAGGATAGAGACGGGCTGTGGTTTGTCCCAGAATACTACCTGGCACAAGGGCCTGGATTCGAACTTTTCAAACTTGGGCCTATGGAACTGTGTCCCTCTTCCTAAGCAGCCAGGCTCTCCTGTCTCCTCATGAGGCTGCCCATGGCACTGCCTGCTCCTCAGTTAGCGGTACTAGGGTAATCTGAAAAATTATTACCAATAACTGATCTCAGCTGTTAAGATTCTTCCAGGGGTCCCCGGTTCAATTCCTGGCACCCACGTGGCAGATCACAACTGTCTGGAATTTTGGTTCCAGGGGATCTGATACTCTCACACGGACATAAGTGCAGGCAGAGCACCAATGTCTATAAAATAAAAATAAATAAATTATTTAAAGACAAAACAAAAAACAAATCCCCAACAATCTCGAGCAGGAGAAATTGCGGCTGGGTTGGTAGAGTGCTTTTCTAGTACCCATAAAGCAATGGTGTTAAACCTTCAGGGATGCATTGAGTGGATTGTGGCTGCCTACTGGTCCAGCTCAGGCCCCTCCCAGCTCCCCGATGGTACTGTCACTCGCAACCTCCTGACTTCTCCATCCCTGTCTCCCCCCCAGGACCTCAGAGGCTGCAGCGCCCTGCTCCCCTGTCCCCAATGAGCCAGTGGCAGCCACTCCCGCCAACGGCTCTGCCGGAGGGTGCCAACCTCGGCGGGATATTGTGTTCATGAAGACGCACAAGACCGCCAGCAGCACGCTGCTCAACATCCTCTTCCGCTTCGGCCAGAAGCATGAGCTCAAGTTCGCCTTCCCCAATGGCCGCAACGACTTCCACTACCCATCGTACTTCGCACGAAGCCTGGTGCAGGACTACCGGCCAGGGGCATGCTTCAATATCATCTGCAACCACATGCGCTTCCACTACGAGGAGGTGCGCGGGCTGGTGCGGCCGGGTGCTACCTTCATCACGGTCATCCGCGACCCCGCTCGTCTCTTCGAGTCCTCCTTCCACTACTTTGGGTCCGTGGTGCCGCTCACCTGGAAGCTGTCGAGTCGCGACAAGCTGGCTGAGTTCCTGCAGGATCCCGATCGCTACTACGACCCAAGCAGCTACAACGCGCACTACCTCCGTAACCTGCTCTTCTTCGACCTGGGCTACGACAGCAGCCTGGATCCGGGCAGCCCGCGCGTGCAGGAGCACATCCTGGAGGTGGAGCGCCGCTTCCACCTGGTGCTGCTGCAGGAGTACTTCGACGAATCCCTGGTGCTGCTCCGGGAGCTGCTGTGCTGGGACCTGGAGGACGTGCTGTACTTCAAGCTCAACGCGAGGCGCGACTCGCCGGAGCCGCGGCTCTCAGGCGAGCTGTACCGCCGAGCCACCGCCTGGAACCTGCTGGATGTGCGTCTCTACCGCCACTTCAACGCCAGCTTCTGGCGAAAGGTGGAGGCCTTCGGGCGCGAGCGCATGGCGAGCGAGGTAGCCAAGCTGCGCCGAGCTAACGAGCACATGCGCAGCATCTGCATAGATGGCGGCCAAGCGGTTGATGCGGAGGCCATCCAGGACTCCGCCATGCAGCCCTGGCAGCCCCTGGGCATCAAGTCCATCCTGGGTTACAACCTCAAGAAGAGCATCGGGCCACAACACGAGCAGCTCTGCCGGCGCATGCTCACGCCCGAGATCCAGTACCTGTCTGACCTTGGTGCCAATCTCTGGATCACCAAGCTCTGGAAGTTCTTTAGGGACTTTCTAAGATGGTGATGTACTCGGCCCACCTCCTGTTTGGCTTCCTACTGCAGAAAGGCCGGGCAGGGAAACTTTGGCACCTAGCCCTCCCCAGCCACGCCTAGTGCCATCTGGGGTCCCTAGGGTCATAGCTATCCGAGACTGGTCTCTCTGCACGAGAGGGCCTAACTGAGAGGTATTTAACTAATTATGGCATTTTAAAAAAATTTAAATCCCCTTTATCTCCAGCCTCTACTTACAAGGGGAGACTCAGAAGTAAAGAAATTTTATGCGTTTTTTTGTTAATCGGCCTCACTGTGGTGACTGGAGGGGCTCTGGGATGGAACCTTTAGAAGGGTATCTATAGACTGGAGTGCATCGGAGGGCAGGGACCGAGTGCGTTTGTTACTTGCTGAAGTCAGGCGTGTTCCAGAGCTGCCAAAACATGGAGAATCAAGCGTGTGACTGAGCACAGGCTCTGTCCCTCCTCCTAGTGGATGAGTGCTTTGAGGGCATTATTTTAGCATAAACGTTTAGTGGCCTGGGGATTTTAATTATCTCATGTGACCAAATCAGGAAGGAGGCAACTTTACCGCTCAGGTTATAAAGTACTTACAGAGCTGTTTGGCAGCAGTGGGGACCAGATTAGAACAGAGATTAAAAACAAACGTGTGTATGAAGTGTGCACACGTGCACGTGACAGGGAGGCGGGGGGGGGGGCATTCTGTGGGGCATGGGGCAAGCCAGCCCTGAATCGCACCAGTTTTCGCAGTGGCTACAGTAACTCTTTGAGGCAGACACAATTGGCGTCCCTTTAGGATGTGGTATCTGATATCCTAAGAGGGGAGGGATTTGCTGGGGGAGGGTCGCATCTAATTCAGGACCCTGTGCCAAGGATCCCCACCCCCCAACACTTTTCCGTATTCAGTACCCATTTCACACTGTACCCAATGGCCCCTTTCTGGTGTCCAGCCCAGCAGCTTCTGTCTCCACTGCTCCTTTCACTCGCTGCCATCCAGACTGCTTCACACAGCTGCTCTTTAATCTCAAAGACATCCGGCATCCACCCAATAGCCCAAGTTTGTCTGAATCCTCTTGTGGATTGTACTCAGAGATAAAGATGGCCGCCAAGGCAGTCGAGCACGGTGAGCCGTCGCCTGGGGAAAGAGTTAGCTGTGACTCCCTGCACCTGGCGTCCCCAGGTAACAGGACCCTTTCAGGAACACAGGAGTCTCAGACTTCCAGCTAGGAGCAAAGCCAGCCTAGTCACAGCTGAGTAACAATTGGGGACTCCCTCAAGTTCAATCTAAGTGTTGATATACCGAACCTAAATGTCTAACAACTTCCTGGCTTTATAAAGCAAAGTTGAGAAGGCAAACCTAGTTTACCCTCAGTCACAGAGTGGGAAAGTGCCAAGGCCAGAACTCTGCTGCCAGCCTGAGAGCTGTCAGATCCGAAACACTCCCTGGGTTTGGATTAATTCTGTCTCTCGGCATTAAGCTCCAGCCCCAAGTCATGTGAGGAGAAGCTAGGGAGGCCAGCTGTTCAGTGGTTATTGATACTGTCCTGGCTAAATGTGTTTGTTTTAAGTCAAGGTCTCATGGTGAAGCCCTGGTTGGCCTTGAACTCACAGAGATCTACCTACCTCTACCTTCCTAGGGTTGGGGGCTAAAGGTGTCCTCCGTTGTGTGCTGTGAGATTGCTCTTGTTTTTCCCTATCCCAGATCTCTTCACCCTTCCACACAAAGCCTGGACTCCCCAGCCCACTGGAGCCAGCAACTACACTTTCCTGGCTTTGTAAAGTTTTACCATTCTCTGCCATCCCCACCTATGCAGCCAGGGTTTAAACTGTAGAGGGAAAACAAGTAAAATATGCCCGGGGCTGGGGGCTAGAGAGGTGGTCAAGAACACTTACTGCTCTCCCAGAACCCACATCAGGCTGTTCCCCACAACCTCTTATAACTCACTTCAGGGGATCCCGTACCCTCTCCTGACCTCTGTAGGCATCCACACGTGCGTGCATACACAAACTTTTTTTAAAAATTGCTGAAGAGATATTATGGTATAAGTATGATAGTACCCTTGGAATAGGAAACCTCATAATTACATATCTTGGGACTTCAAAGAGCCTAGAAATGCCAATTAATTATTAGTAGATGTTACCGTATTATTAACTATTATTGTGGTTGACATTATCTGGACCATCGAAGACCCAAGGAGAACAACTTTGGGAGAGAGCAGAAATATGATTCACTCCCTCAGCCCTTACTGTCTGCGGATCCCCAGAGCCTAGCCACCATTCATACATTTATTAACGTAATTAATATTTGAATGACTGGTTGTTGGGCCACCAGCAGTGTCAGAACATGAGTGATCCTGGCTGCTTCCCCAAGGCAGTGATGGAGACTCAGAGAGGCTGAGAAACTATTTTAGGGTCACAGAGCAAGGCCGGCAGAGAGGAAAGAGCTTGGAAACCTAGATCTGATGCTAGGGCAGGGAAGTCCACAGCCTGGGTACTGACTGCTCTGCACAGCGGGAGAGGTCCAAGCCCCTGAGCATTTGTAAAATGGCTCTGTGGGCTCCAGTGTGCTTTCCGCTCCTGGACAGCAGAGGGTGCAAGGTACTGAGTTCGGTTTCCTCCATCTGTAGCATCCCTAGCTGTGCAAGCCAGCGCACACTTGTAACAACCAGGCAAATTGATCTGATGTGTGACCCCCAAACAGGGTCACAGCTGCCTGTTTCAGAAAAGCCCCCCAAACCACCTCTCTGTATCCTGCCCAAGAACATGTTGCGGTCCCTCCTGACCACGATCTTATAGATCAAGTTGGAATGAGGTAATTCTAATATCTAACATCTATATAGTCTAATATCTCTTTTCTTATAAAAAAAAAAGGTTAAGAATGGAGACAGACATGGCAGTGTGTTCCTGTAATCCCAAAACTTAGGAGTCTGAGGCAGGGGATGGAGAAATGGATCAGCAGTTAACAGTACTGGTTGTTCTTCCAGAGGGCTCAGATTTAGTTCCAACACTTACGTGGTGGTTCATAGCCACCTCTCACTCCAACTCAAGGGATCCAACATCCTCTTCTGGATTCCATATGGAATACATATATGCAGGCAAAGTATTCATACACAAAAAATAAAAAGAATATCTAAGATAACAAAATATAAGCACACGAAACAGGATGGGGTGTAGCTTAGCTGGCACAGTGCTTGCCTGGCATGCAGGAAACTCTGGGTTCAATTGCTAGTGCCACACTAACAAGTCATGGCGGTACACACACTCCTGTGCACACACTCCTATGCACACACTCCTGTGCACATCATAGTAAGTGGCATGTGAAGGAGGGAGGATTGTGACTTTGAGTCTAGCCTGGGATTCATAAGGAGTTTGAGACCAATCTAGGCTACATGAGACTGCCTCTCAAAAACAGGGAGCTAGAAAAGAGGAAATGCCACGTGACTCAGGTAGGGACCAGACAGATGCTGAATGACCAGTGATGTGGAGGAGCAAGGGAAGCAGTGGCAGACAGGAAGAGGCAAGGAAGTTCTCCCTAGAGTCTCAGAAGGGATGTGCCTCAGAGCCTGATTTCAGACTTCCGGCATCCGTAACAGGAAGACTCTCCTTCGCTATAGCCTAACACTGCCTGTGTGAGACCCTCACCCACCACTCTCCCTCCCCAGCACACATCCACTCATGGCTGCAGACGGTGCTTGGGAAAGAGCCACACAGCCTCTTATGGCATTGAACACGTTCCCTCTTCCCTCTGTGGGCTGCTTTAGGCTGTTTTCTGTTACCATGGCACTGAGCTTGGGAAATTTACATGTGTGTACTTTGCACCTGCGAGGGCCTCGAGGGCCTCGGCAGAAGGCAGCTGATGCCTCCTCACAGTCTACTCTTGCAGGAGCTGACCCTGTCTCATGAAAACCGCACTGATCCCAGCAAGGGCAAGCTCCCACAGTAGCATCACTCACACAGATCCCTCCACCTCTCGGAATGCTTACACTGGGAACCAGATTCCAACATGAACTATAGAACGGGGAAGGCACAATGAGACAGTCTCAGCCCCAGGACTGCCATGTCTCCAGAACTATCTCTGTTTCCTTCAAGTTTGCAGCATCTAGCCTGCAGCCTCAGCCTCCCAGGGCTCCCTTGGTCAAGCTCTGCTCTCGCAGAGTGTGACTGTTGATGCTCCCCTGTCTGGGATGTCCTGTCTGTGGGCTCCTCAAGGACAGGGACCCAGTCTTATGGGCAGAGTTGATTTCTATTCCTAGACACGTGCCTGGCACACAGTAGAGTTGTTTTGCCTTGCTTTGTTCGAGACAGGGTGTTATTTTGTAGCCCAGGCTGGTCTTAAACACATGGCTAATGCTCCTACCTCAGCCTCCCAAGTGCTAGGATTGCAGATATGTGCACACGCTCCTGTGCACATCATAGTAAGTGGCATTTGAATAGGTGCTACCATATTCAACTAGGTTATTTTTTAAAAAGATTTATTTATTTTATGTATGAGTACACTGTAGCTGTCTTCAGACACACCAGAAGAGGGCACCAGAACCCATTACAGGTGGTTGTGAGCCACCATGTGGTTGCTGGGATTTGAACTCAGGACCTCTGGAAAACTAGTCAGTGCTCTTAACCGCTGAGCCATCCCTCCAGCCCCAGCTAGGTTATTTTTAAAGATTTATTTGTTTGTTTGTTTGTTTGGGGGTTGGGTTTATTATTTATTTTCATTTATTTGTTTGTTTATGTATTTATTATATGCATGTGAGTACACTGTTGCTGTCCTCAGACACACCAGAAGAGGGCATCAGATCCCATTACAGTTGGTTGTGAGCCACCATGTGGTTGCTGGGAATTGAACTCAGGTCCTCTGGAAGAGCGGTCAGTGTTCTTAACTGCTGAGCCATCTCTCCAGCCTGGGTTTATTATTTATTTATTTATTTATTTATTTATTTATTTATTTATTTATTGGTTCTTTTTTTCGGAGCTGGGGACCGAACCCAGGGCCTTGCGCTTCCTAGGTAAGCGCTCTACCACTGAACTAAATCCCCAGCCCCGGGTTTATTATTTATAATTTTTATTTATATGTGTGCTTGTGTGTGAACGTGTGCATATGAGATGTTAGATCCCTTGAAGCTGCCCCTTGTGGTTGCTGGGAACCAAATTAGGTTTCTCTACAAGAGTTTTAACCTTTGAGCTATTCCTCCAGCTCTCCTCACTTTTGTTCTGTTTGAGGGTTTGTGTTTTGCTTTGTTTTTTGGTGTGGTGTTTTGCCAACATGTCTGTCTGTGCACCCGTTCATACATGCAGTACCTGCGGAGGCCAAAAGGGGACGCCAAAGTCCCCGGAACTAGAGTGAGATTGCGAGGCAAACTGCCCGTGGGTTTAGAAATTGAACCCACGTCCTCTGGAGCAGTTAAGCTCTTAACTGCTGAGCCATCTCTCCAGCCACAGGTTTTTAACAATTGATGAAAGATAGAAAGAAAGGAAATGTGAAAGGAGGAGAAGGAAGAGGAGGAAGAGGAGGAGGAGGAGGAGCACGAGGAGGAGGAGCACGAGGAGGAGGGGCACGAGGAGGAGGAGGAGGGGCACGAGGAGGAGGGGCACGAGGAGGAGGGGCACGAGGAGGAGGAGGAGGGGCACGAGGAGGAGGAGGAGGGGCACGAGGAGGAGGAGGAGGAGGAGGAGGAGGAGGAGGAGGAGGAGGAGGAGCACGTGAAAGCTACACCTTTTCCAGGGACAGCAAGTTTTCACAGCAGGCTCTCGAGAAGGTGGGGCAGCTCTAGAAGCCAGCTTCAAGATGGGCCACCATGAAGCTCTTAAAATGATGGAGTTGGTAGGTACCCAGGCTAGAGAACGGGGTGGTCCAGGAAGAGTGCTGGGGTTTCCTGTTGAGCTTTAAAATGCAACATTCCCTGTATAGCAGACCAACAGCCTCTGGGGCGACACTTGCCCCAAATGTGCCCGTGTTGGGGCATCAACACAGCAGCTGTGTTCTCTGAATCAGACCCTGCAGTTTGCCGTGCCACTGACCTGATGTGGAAGCCAGAGAACTGTTACCTGCTATCTCAGCCCAGAGGGAAGAGATGAGGGGTCCTCCCCACCTCCAGCCCTCCTTTATGCTTCTCCAAGGCTGGTTCATTACTGTCCCATTTCCAGAAGGAGAAAGGAAGTCAGCAGAGCTGGCTGGCAACAGCCCTGGTTCTCCATCTTCACTCAGTCCCTTCTCCAGGGAGAGAAGAATCTGCAGGCCTGAGAAGCCCAGACAATCCCTGATGGCATCAGTGGCACTTACAGAACCCCTCTCGCCCCTGCTTGTCCCCACCTTGACCTCAGTTCTGCCTCCACTGCCCACCCAATTCTAGTGACTTTTTTCTACTGTGCTTGGTCTAAGGCAAGGCTAGGGGTGAGCTGGGATGGGGTCAGAAGCAAAGGAGACAAGTGCATTAGCTAGCTGCTGCCTTCTAACTAACTCAGAAGACTGTTCGGTGGGTAAAGACGTTCAATGAATTGAGTTAGACACCCCCACATCCATTTAGGAGGGACTCCACAAAGCTCTCCTCTGGCTTCTTTGTGCATGGCTGTGATACGAACATGACTGAACATACAACACACTGTTGTTGAATGAATGACTGTTCTCTGAGCCAAGCAGCTGCCATCTTGGGGCCTTCAACTTTCTGAAGCCCTATTAAAAGACTATCTCAGCTGGACTTGTTCTGGTTTGTAACCCCCACCTAGTATCCATCTGTGTGTGTGTGTGTGTGTGTGTGTGTGTGTGTGTGTGTGTGTGTGTGTGTGTGAGAGAGAGAGAGAGAGAGAGAGAGAGAGAGAGAGAGAGAGAATTAGAGTAGAAGTTCTATCCATGCAGCTATGGGAAATACTGTTATTTCAGCTGTATAAGACTTTCCAGGTGTGCAAAACCCACACCCCTGTTCGTAACCCTCACTTCTTTCTTTTAAGTGTACTTATTGTATGCATGTGAGCACACTGTCAGACACACCAGAAGAGGGAATTGAATCCCATTACTGATGGTCGTGAGCCACCATGTGTTGCTGGGAATTGAACTCGGGACCTCTGAAGAGCAGTCAGTGCTCTTAACCTCTGAGCCATCTCTCCAGCCCCAGTAACCCTCATTTCTATTCTATAAGGAAGCTCTATACAGCCATTGGCTCCCCAGAATGAACTTCAGGGATTGTGCCTAGAAGGTTGTTGTTGGGACCCTAGAAGAAGGTCATTGCTTATTCTTCCCCTGGGAATGAATTTTAGCAACACACACAGCATCACCACCACCACCAATTAATAACAAATAACAAAAATATCTATATTTTGGTATTCCTAATGGATTGGTTTTAAGACATGCCCCAGTAAATATCAAAATCCGTGGGTGCTCAAGGGTCTCGTATTCTGATGTAGCCTACACACACCCTCTTTGCACATTTGACATTATCTGTGGGTTGTTCCTAACACAATAAAAACGCTCTGTAAATAATTGTTACCCTACTGTTTTCAGAATAAGAAGAAAACCTGTGCATGTCCCACAGAGTCAGTCTTTTTATCATTGCTGTTGTATGTGTATGGTGCTTTGCTTAAACGTATGTACGCACACTGTGTGCATGCTTGGTGCCTGAGAGGTCAGAAGATATTATCAGATCCCCTGGGTCTGAAGTCACAGTCATGAGCCCCATGTGCGGTCTGGGAGTTGAACCCAGACCCTCTGTGGTTGTCATCAGGCATTTTGTCACAGCTACAAGGAAAAGTAACCAAGACATTTACCAAGAACTCCCCTAGGCCCTACCTCTAAGGACTCCATGGCCTCCACCCCCTGCCAATCTAAGGGCTTTGGAAATCCCTCCAGACCCAACTTCCTTCTCTGTTTGTGGGGAAAGAAGCTACTTTCTGCTCTGATGGTTAATTCTGATTGTAAGTTTAACAGGATCTGGAAGGATCTAGATTAGTAAAATGTGTGTGTGTGTGTGTGTGTGTGTGTGTGTGTGTGTGTGTTTCCAGAGAAGCCAACTAAGGAGGGAGAGACCTGCTCTATCCCATAGACCGGGGGGTGTGAATAAAGCATGAGAGAAAGGAAGCCAGTCATAACAGGCATTCTTTCTCTGCCTCTGGACCTCCATAATATGAGGTCACTGCTTCAAACATGCACACACACCACCACCACCACCACCACCACCTACCACCACCACCTACCACCATCATCACCACCACCACCACCTACCACCACCACCAACAACAACAACTACCACCAACTACCACCACCACCACCACCAACAACAACAACAACTACCACCAACTACCACCAACACCACCAACACCACCACTACCACCAATAACAACAACTACCACCACCACCACCACCACCACCTACCACCACCACCATCACCACCACCAACTACCACCACCACCACCACCACCACCAACTACCACCACCACCACCACCACCACCACCAACTACCACCACCATCACCACCACCAACTACCACCACCACCACCACCACCAACTACCACCACCACCACCTACCACCTACCACCACCTACCACCACCACCTACCACCACCATCACCACCACCACCACCTACCACCACCATCACCACCACCACCACCAACTACCACCACCACCTACCACCACCACCACCACCACCACCAACTACCACCAACTACCACCATCACCACCAACTACCACCATCACCACCAACAACAACAACAACTACCACCAACTACCACCACCACCACCACCACCACCACCACCATCACCACCACCTCCACCACCTACCACCACCACCAACAACAACAACTACCACCACCAACTACCACCACCACCACCACCACCACCACCACCACCACCACCACCAGCACCACCACCACCACCTACCAGCACCACCACCACCACCTACCACCACCACCACCACACCACCAACAACAACAACAACTACCACCATGGGCAGAAAGTCCCCAAACCATAAATTAAAACAAATCCTCTCTTTTTTTGTTACGTGTATTTGTTTGTTTGGATTGGGGAGCACAGACGCCACAGCGCCTGTGTGGAGGGCAGAGCACAGTTTGTGAGAGTTGGTTCTCTCCTTCCGTCATGTGGGTCTTGGGGACCGAACTCAGGTGGTCAGGCCTGGTGGTAGGTATGTTTGCCTGTCAGGTCATCTCAAGGCAGGGAAGGCATAGCATCTTGGGCTCCGTCCATAGCAGCAGAAGCTAGCTGCGTGTCTTGAGAGATGTCACCTGATCAGGACATAGACAGACAGGACCTAGAGGCAGACAGCGCATTTAAGGAAATCCCAACGCCACCACCTGGGTACCAAGTGTTCAGACGCAAGTGTGTGGGAGTACTTCACATTCAAACTCTAACACCAGCGTTGGTGGAACCTTGGCCTTTTCTCTCTTTCCTGTTGTTTGTGGGGAAAAGGGTTGGCTCAGCGCCTGCTCTGCTGTGGTGGGCTGCTTGCTCCCCAATGATTAAAAGCAACAGGTCCACCTGGATCGTGAACTGTCATGTACATATGTGTGTTTGCATGTATGGAGGCCAGAGGTGACAGGGGGTGTCTTCCTCAATGGCTACACCTTGTTTTCAAGGCAGTGTCTCTCACTATTTTGGCTACATGGGCTGGCCAGTGAGCCCTCAGAATCTTCTTGTGTCTGTGGTCCCAGCACTGGAGTTACAGATTGGGAGTTAAGAGTTCAAAGTCAGGTCCTTGTGCAGTAGGCACTTCACAGGCCAAGCTATTTCCCCAGCTCCAGAATCCTTTTCCTTTTATAAAACGGAAACTCTGCCTCAAAACACTATTCCCATCTCTCTTCTCCTGGCTACACTCTTCACTTTACATCTACTCACTACCCCCTCCCGGTCACCCCTCCCACAGTCCTTCTCCCAAACCCCATCCCCTTCCTCTCTGACCAGGTGAGGGCCTCCCTGGTCCTCTCCCACTGAGGCCGGACAAGGCAGCCCAGCTAGAAGAACTTACCCCACACAGGCAACAGCTTTTGGGATAGCCTCCCCCCACCCCTGTTCCAGTTATTCAGGACCCATAAGAAGGTCAAGGTACACACCTGCTACATATGGGAGGCCTAGGCCCAGCCCATATATGCTCTTTGGTTGGAAGTTCAGAGCCTGAGAGCCCCAAGGGTTCAGGTTAGTTGACTCTGTTGGTCTTCCTGTAGAGTTCCTAGTCCCTTTGGGGCCCACAATCCTTCCCCCTATTCTTCCGTCAGAGATTTCCCTGCTTTCTAAAACCACGAGTTTGACGATTCTGAGAGGTTCCTGTGAGTGGGATCATGTGACAAATGACTGGTCCATGTAGTCTTCATACAGTATGTGTCTGTGTGTGTGTCCATTGCACCGTGTGTGAAGTTCTGCCACACCGATGCTTGTGACTGTAGGAGAGCCAGTGAAGTCCTGAGTGGATGTGTGTTGCTGACACGAGCTGGCCATGTCAAAGATCAAAGCCTCACACGCAGGAAATGGCAAAGCCTTCCCCAGGCCAGGCTCAGGGAAATGGTAAACTGTGTCCTCCCTTCTCAACTCGGGTGTGCCTACTTTTCAGTTGCTATGATAAAATGCTACAGCCGAGGCAACTTCTAAAAGAAAGCATTTAATCTGGGGGCTTACGATTTCAGAGGGTTTGAGTCCATAACCTTCATGGTCAGGAGCGTGGTAGGAAGCATGGTGGCAGGCGTGGGACTGGAGCAGTAGCCGAGAGCTTACGTCTTGATCTACGATCACTAGCCACCAAGGGCAAGATCTAACAGAGAATAGCATAGGCCTTTAAAACCTCAAAGCCCACCATCAGTAACACACCTCCTCCAACCAGGTCAAACCTCTTAGTCCTTCCCAAACGATTCCACCAATTGGGAAACAAGCATTTAAATATGGGGCCGTTCTCATTCAAACCACCACAATCCACTTCTTAACCCCCATAAGCCATATCATAGTGCAAAACACAATTAGTCCAACTTCGAAAGTTCCCATAGTCTATCACAGTCTAAAAACTATTTAAGTCCGAAGTCCAAAGCCTCTTCTGAGATTCGAGACGCTTTATTAACTGTAACCCCCTCCCTTTAAATCAGAAATAAAGTGACACACTTCCAACATACAGCAGCACAGACTATACATTACCAATCCAAAATGGAAGAAAGTGAGGAAATACTGAAAGGCCGAAACCCAGCAGGACATGCCTGCAATTCACCTCTCTCTCTCTCTCTTTCTTCTTCTTCTTCTTCTTCTTCTTCTTCTTCTTCTTCTTCTTCTTCTTCTTCTTCTTCTTCTTCTTCTTCTTCCTCCTCCTCCTCCTCCTCCTCCTCCTCCTCCTCCTCCTCCTCTTCCTCCTCCTCCTTCCTCTCTCTCTCTGTCTCTCTCTCTCTCTCTCTCTGTCTCTCTGTCTGTCTCTCTGTCTGTCTCTCTCTGTGTCTTTGTCTCTCTCTCTCTCTCTCTCTCTCTCTCTCTCTCTCTCTCTCTGGCTGGTCCCACACTCTCTCTGCAGCTCTCCTGGGCAGACATCTCCTGACCTTCGAATCTTTGGGGTCTCCAGAGAAAGCCAGGCTTCACTTTCAGTTTCTCTCAGGTCCTCCATGAAGAGACTCCTCTGCCACAGGTCTGGCCTCAGTGACTTTCCTTAGCTGTAGAGGAAGATTCCCCTCACTACTCTAAAGCCAGAACTAGATGCTGCCAACTTTACGGTCTACCTGTTTGGGATGGAGAGGGGGCCATCCTTGGGTCGCATTTGCATGAGTTTTGTTTTGTTGTTGCTTTTTGGGAACAAGAAATCCCATAGGCCTTCTCTTTTTGTACGTGGAAGCTCGTTTGGCGGGGTCTCGCCCCGAGGACCACTTCCCTTTACTTCAGGTCTCTCCTTAATCGCTTTCCTTGTATCAGCACAAGCCTTGACTCTGACACTAAACTTCCCAGTGCCCTGAACTCCTCAGACTGAGCACTTTGTACTTCTTTTTGCCTTCCTTGCTCTTTTTGAAATTGTAGATCTGCAATAAGAATGACTGCTAATAATCACCTAACAGAGTCAACACTAGGCTGCCTTGAAATCTCCTCTATCAAGGAAATTAATCCATTATCTTTCAGTTTAGCCTCTGGCAGATTCTCAGGACAAGGACAGAAAAAGCAGGCACAGTCTTTGCCAAAATAGCACAAGAATGGTCCCCAGTCCAGTAGCTAGCAGTGTTCCCTCTGAAACCTCTTAAGCTGGGCCTTCATGGTCACATATCTCTCAGCACGACTATCTCCCAAGCTCCTACTGGCATGACCCATCAAGTCCCATTTATAGCATTCCATTACTTTCCTAGACCAAAGTCTTCTCCATTCAGCTAAAATATTGCATGGCCAGTCCTGTCACAGCAATGCTCCATCCTCTCATGTCAACGTCTGTCTTAGCTGCTTTTCCATTGCTGTTACCAAGGCAATGAATAAAAGAAAGTGTTTAATGGGGACTCACATTCCTTGAAGCCTACAGTCTATGCCATTGTGGCAAGGGCCATTGCAGCCGGGAGAAAACTGTGGTACCAGAGCAGTAGCTAAGAGCTTATGTCTGATCTACAGGCATAAGGCAGAGAGAGGGAGAAGGAAAGGGGAAGGAGGAGGAAGGGAGAAAGAGATGGAAGGAGGGAGGAAGGGAGGGAGGGAGGGAGGGAGGAGAGAGAGAGAGAGAGGAGAATGCTAGAAGCATTTTGAATTATTAACATCCAACCCAGGGACACACCTCCTCCAATAAGAGCACACCTCCCAATCCTTCCCAGACAGTTCGAAAACCAGGCTCTATGGATTCAAATATGAGCCCATGGTGTGTGTGTGGGGCATTCTCCTTCAACCACCACAGCAAATGCTGGCAGTGTGTGCAGAAAATGTCTATTCTGTCTTTCTTCCCTAGAAGTTTCCTGCATGAAGACTGCTCCCCCACAGAGCCTGCTATCATAGAGGTCAGCTACACCCGCTTCCTTGTTCCGCTGTAAATGATAACCTCGCCTCTAATACGCACACTGAGTTCTGGGGTGCTGCGGCTTAATCATCAGAGAGGACCTCAGCTTCTCTGTATGTCTGTCTGTTGCTTCTTCAGAGCCTGCTATTTCTTCGTTCCCTTGCAGCTCCAGTCAGGTTAATCCCCAAGCCATGCAGAACACAGCATGAGACAGGATATCATTCTTTACTGGGAGGGGTAAACATATCAGTGATGTCAGCACTTAGAAAACAGAGGCAGGGGGATTGCTGGGAGTTCAGCATCATCTATATAGCCAAATGTCAGGCTGGTCAGGACTACATAGTAAACCTTATCTCAAAAATATAGAAACAATAATAATCTTTTTCAGGTTGAATAAGACCCTATTGTGTGAATCTGTCCTGGGTTGTATAACCGTTCACCTGAAGATAGACACGTGGGCAGCTTCTGCACATACTTGTGAACTGAGCACACAGGTATTGTTTCCAGACTCACCTTGCAGACTTTTAGGGGGACACAAGTGAGGAGTAAAACAAGAGCCTTCCCAAGTAGCCCAGGCTAGCCTTGAACTATCAACCTTCCCGTCTCAGCTTCCTGAGTCCTGGGATTACAGGTATGTGCTATCAAACCTGGCTACCTTGTCAACTCTTTCAAAGTGCTTTCATGCACATACAATGAAACACATATAAGTGAGAGGCCAAATCTTAAGTTCAGACTCCATTTTAGGGAACCTGACCTAAGTTTGAATTCAGGTAAACTAACAGGCTGGTACCTAGCATTAGTTTCCAAGTTGCCCCCCAACAAACATGAGCCTAGCTCCAGTCTCTTGGCTAATCCCCAACAAGACCAGCATTTCCATGTTTTCCCCCCAACAAACCTGCACCCCAAGGTTACAAGCCCACCCCCTGCCTAAAGACCACCAATGCAGAGGAGAACGGAAATTTAGTTTATGATATGACTCCCAGCATCAGCCAATTATGCTAAAGACCACAGTGGCTTTCCAATCAGAGGCTTGCACACCTACTCCCTGCTTGCTACTTACTATAAAGCCTCGCCCCATATAGTAATTCGGGGCTCCCCACTCACCAAAACCGTCCAACGTGATGGTGGTGCATTGGGGTGGGGGCTAGCTCAAATAGAATAAAGACCCCGCTGTGAGTTGCATCAGATCGGCTCCTGTCTGTTTTTTGGGGGGGATCTCTAACATTTCCATGGGACAACACAAGCATATGTAATATGTGCAAATACACTACCATATGTAAATATACTTCATATTGTATAACATATACTTACATTAAAAGTCTTATAAAACACAAGGGCCAACATCACATTGTTCAGTGTCTTCCTGTGCGATTCCGCAACTATTCTGGTCATCTCCTATTGGGTGCGGCTCGGAGAGCGCTCTTTTCCAGCTGGTTCTGCCCTGCCCTTTAGAATGGTTGCGTGGTATTTCACAGTATAGACAGTCTCCTCACTCCTTGAACCAGTCACCTCAGGAAATGTTTTTCTCAGGTGGATCTTAAAAGGCAACGCTACTACACAGTCTTAATTGAGAGCTGAGGGGGCTGTGCCCCGAGACCCCAAAAGAAAAGAGACTGGCCCCACATCACAAGTCAGTGACAGTTTTGCTGGTGTCCCTTTAAAGTCCCTGAAAATATAAACTGTAGCAGATCCACACGATAGAATACTATTCAACTTGAAAATCATTATTACTATTTATTTTTATTTTTTGAGATAGGGTTTCACAATGTAGTCCTAACTGGTCTGACATTTGGCTATATAGATGAGGTTGAACTCCCAGTCATCCTCCTGCTTCTGTTTTTCAAGTGCCCAAGGTTACTGATATGTTTATCACTCCTAGTAAAATATCAAAACACATGGTCTTTGTTTTGCTTTGTTTTAATGTGTGTGTGTGTGTGTGTGTGTGTGTGTGTGTACACAAGTGTACTGTGCATTTGTGGAGGTCAGAGGACAGTTTGTGAGAGGAGGTTCTCTCCTTTCACCATGTGGGTTCTGAAGATTAAACCCATGTCTTCAGGCTTGGTGAACAAGCACCGTCACCAGAGCCATTTAACTTGCCTGCATTTTGGTCTTTGAAACAGGATCTCATGTAGACCAGGCTGGCCTCAGACTCATTATGTAGTCTAGATCTTCAACTGCCTCAGGTTACCAAGTGCTGAGATTTCAGGTGGGCAACACACACAGTGGGAAATGACCTTTTGATTTATCCTCCTTGTGGATTTAGAGTGAAGACCCATGCTCTCAGGACTGGGGAGATGGCTCAGTAGGTAAAGTGTGTGGCATCAGGACCTGTGTTCAAATCTCTAGCACACACTTAAAAGCCACACATGATGGCTTACTTCTGTGAACCTGACAGAGACAGGAGGATCCTAGAGGCTTGCTGGTCAGATAATCAGGCAGAATTGGAGGGCTCCAATTCAGCGAGAGACCCTGTCTCAAAAAATTAAGGTGAAGTGATTGAGGAAGATAATACCAACCTCTGGGCTTCACACACGGGCACACAATACACTTGAACACACATGCACACACACACACACACACACACACACACACACCATACACACTGGAAACCTCTTCACAGACACACCAGAGGTGTGTCTGCTCAGTGATTCTTAATCCAGTCCAATTGAGAATGAGGGTGTGAG
Source organism: Rattus norvegicus (assembly GCF_021556685.1). Lineage (NCBI taxonomy): Eukaryota > Metazoa > Chordata > Mammalia > Rodentia > Muridae > Rattus > Rattus norvegicus. Next base: position 83,345,525 of record NC_141547.1, read on the forward strand.
ATTTCTGATGACAAGATAGACTCACCCTGAGAAATGTGTCCTCCGGTGACTCCCTTAAGTGGCTGCACAGAGTGTACTTAAGTGACAATATGATGTCACTGTGATATTACATATGTTACTGTCCTTGTATATTTAATAAATTATGATTTTTTTCTATTCTTTTTTTTCGGAGCTGGGGACCGAACCCAGGGCCTTGCGCTTGCTAGGCAAGCGCTCTACCACTGAGCCAAATCCCCAACCCCTAAATTATGATTTTTTTAAAGACAAAGTCTCCCTATGTAGCATAGGCTAGCCCTAAGTCTTACAATTCTCCTGTTTTGAGTTATTAATATACACTATGTATCTGACATTGTGTTGAACAGTTTTGTGCCAAGTTGACACAATTTGAAGTCATCTGAGAGAAGGGATTCTCAATTGAGAAAATGACTCTATAAGATCAGGTTGTAGGCAAACCTGTAAGGCTTCAGTTCCTGGTCTGACTTCCTTTGATGCTGAATGGTGCTGTGGAAGTGTAAGCCAAATAAACTCTTTCTTCCCCATCTTTCAGAAGCCTAAAGGCAGGAACTAATTAATACAGAGAGGCTGTGGACAGGGTACTGGTTACTGGCTTGTTCCCCATGGCTTGCTCAGCCTGCTTTCTTATAGAACTCAAGACCACCAGCCCAGTAACAGACACCACTAAGGTGTGGGCCCTCCCACATCAATTGCTAATTAAGAAAATGCCCTATAGGCTTGCTTACAGGCTGACCTAATAGAGAAATCTTCTCAGTTGAGGTTCCCTCCTCTCCAGTAACACTAGCTTGGGTCATAGTTGACATAAAACTAGTCAGCACAGAAAAGATGGCCCAGTCTCATGGCCTGTTCCTTGATGACCTGACCTCAATCTCTTTGAGCCCCGTGACCTCATGGTTCCTTTCCGTCCTCACCTCTGTGGCTTTCTTTTGGTGATTTCCTTCACCTAGAATGTTCTCTTACCACTTCTAAGAAGCTCAGCTCGACCCTGTCTCCTCTGAGAACCAGTCTGGTACACCCTGTCAAGAGATCTCGATTAGATCTCACCTAGGAGAGTTTGTCTTTCAACAGCCAGAGTAGGTGGGCATCCAGGGTGTGGGACTTAAGTTACAGACATGGCTAGGTTTCAAACCTTGACTTATCTCTCCTAGCTTCTGAAGCTCGGGTCTTGCTTGTATAACACGGGGACATTAGTTCAATGAAGATGCCCATGTTTCCCAAGCCTGACCATTAAGAGACAGAAAAGGTCAAATCAAGAAATATCCAATGGGGACTGTGGGGCTGGAGAAGCCATGGATCCGTGGGGAGCAGGCTTGGAGCAAGAGTCGGGTGGAGGAAGGTCCAAACCCCAGAAATCTCATCCTGTTCCTCTCTCCCTGCCCTGGGCCTGCATATCTTAGTGCACAGACCCATGACCCATGACCCCACCTTTACCCCACCAGAGGAGTCCATATAGCCTGGTAAGCAATAGTCCTGTCCAGCAACACCTGGATTTCCTCTTTATGCAAATGAGGTATCCCCCCAGCACACTGGCCCCAGGCCTATGAAGTGCGGTCACCCCATAGGCCCTACTCACTCCCCAAAGTCTAAATAACCTTTGCTCTGCCCCCTCCCCCAATTAAAGGAGATTTTTACTTCCTTGCTCAGCTGAGGTCTCTATAGGTGTCTGTAGGGCATCACCCCCGGCAGTTCCTGCCTCAGATCACCTCTCTGGCTAGGTGATCATGGTGCTAAGGGGGGTGGGGATGGTGGAGTGGGAATAATGGGCAGGAAACAAAGTCTGAAAAGAACACAGCAGCCTGGGGAGTCACTCCCTTGGCTGTGTAGGGAAGAGGTGAGAGGAGAGGTCCGGTGAGACAAGCGCATAAGCAAAGACCCTGTGCTGGGTGGAAGAAGTCCTCACCCAGGACCATGCTTCTTGGGAAGGGTTGGAAACCTCTTAGCTGGATGAAGAAAAAAGGCAAAAGTCCAAGGGTGGTCTCATGGCCCCAGGCCCCTAACCCACATCTTTACTGCTCTTGGATCTCAAGAGCAGTTAGTCAGGTACCCCCTGCTGACCTTTCTTCATCCCCCATCCCCACCACCCACCACCTCTACGCTCATCTCCCTTCCTGGAGAGTGGGATGTGAAGGGTGAATCAGGCCCCACTTTTGTTTTTAAGATCATTCTTGAATGGCTATGTGTTGAGCCCTAACAGCCTAGGAGCCAACATTTCTTTCTCCCAGGCAGGCCTATGTATGAGGCCACTTGCTAGGTTCTGTGCCGAGCAGATACACTGTCCAAGCCACTCTTCCAGCATCACCAAAACCAAGACCTACATAGCTGGAGGGAAATCCAGGGGCAGCTGTCTAGCTAAGAAGATATCTGAAGGTTGAGAGTGAGAAAGATCTCGTGGTGTCCCTTGTCCATCACGATGCGGGGCCCTGTGTGCCAAGGCATTCTCTTCTGTTGGCAGGTCACCCGCTCGACTGAAGCTGCCAGTACAGCACCTGCGAGGCAAGAAAGAGGCAGAAACTTCAAGAACACCTGTGAGCCAGTCACGGGTGTAGAATGTGGGTCATATCGTGACAACACCAGTATCAACCTTCTCAGCCCCTGGGGCAGGCAGAACTTGGGGCACAAGGCAGGGAGGGGCAAGGGTGTATCAGAGGAGGAAATTCCTTAGTCAGGTTTTTAGTGCTGCCATAGACAATGACCAAAACAACTTGGGAGGAAAGGTTTATTTCAGCTTAAAACTCTCAGGGGCTGGAGAGATGTCTCAGTGGTTAAGAGCACTGACTGCTCTTCCAGAGGTCCTGAGTTCAATTCCCAGCAACCACATGGTGGCTCACAACCATCTGTAATGAGATCTGATGTCCTCTTCTGACCTGCAGACGTACATGCAGGCAGAATGCTGTATACATTAATAAATGAATAAATCTTAAAAAAAAAGAAAAAAACCTCTCAGGCCACACTCCATCACAGAGGGGAGTCGGGGCAGGAAGCAAGGCAGGAACATGGACGCCAGAACTGGAGCAGAGGCCATGGAGGGGTGCTGCTTACTGCCTTGTTCCCCATGGCTTGCTCAGCCTGCTTTTCTATACCAGCCAGAAACACCAGTCCAGGGCTGGCACTGTCACAGTAACTTAGGCCTTTCCATGCCAACTATCAATTAAGAAAATGCCCCCCACCCCCTTTTGACACTTTGGGTCTGAGCGAAGCTGAGGTGAAAGGAAAGAAGGAAGGAAGGAGGGAAGGAAGGAAGGACGGATGGAAGGAAGGAAGGAGGGAGGGAAGGAAGGAAGGGAGGAAGGGAGGAGGGAAGGAGGGAAAGAAAAGGCTCCACAGACTTCCCCACAGCTAATCTGTTGGACACATTTTCTCAGCCGGCCTTCCTTCTTTCTTGATCTATTTAGGTTTGTGTCGAGTTGATAAAAACCCAAGTGGGCCAGGGAGTCACCTGTTCTCCAAACCACTGGCCCAGATGATAAAATGTCCCCCGTGCCAACAGCAGCTAAAGTTTGACCTGCAGGTTCAGGGAGAACTTGAGAGCAACCCGGGACATGGGACTCGGGCAGGCCGAAAGCACAGCAGCGAAGAGGCCTGGTCCCTGCTTCACACGCCTGGGTCCCAGTCCTGGTTTTGCTGCTGGGTGACCCTGAGAACTGTGAGAACCTGAACTCATTTCTTGATTCCTAAGTGGGGGAGGTTAAAAGCAACCTTCAAGATCCAACATGGCTGCCATCTCTGCAGTGGTAATGGATGTGTACCGCTGCACCAAGGCGGTGGGACAAAGCTCCCAAACTGAGCGGCTTGAACGGCACGAGGTTACTCTTGAGGTTCTAGGGGCTGGAGGTCAGAGATCAGGGAGTTAGTTCCTTGAAGCACTAGGAGGGACGCCTTTCCGTAGCTGCTGACTGTAATCTTAATGTGCAGAGGCCTTCATGGGGTGGTGGCTCCCTCTGTGTCCAAATTGTCCCCTTTCTGCAGCACTGGGTATGAAACCCAGGGCTTTGTGTATGCAAACACTCCCACAGAGCTCCGTTGCTGGACAACATGCTCTTTTATAAGTTTGTTCTGGATTAGGGGTCCGCTCTATACACTCAACTCCTAATAGGTACCCCTAATGGGCTCCCACTGCGCTTAACCCCATTAGAGCCCTGACGACTCTGTCTTCAACTATGTTCACTTTGGAGCTGCTTGGTATTGGCATTTGGATGGAGAAGGGCAGAGTTTAACTGTAATACCAGTCTGGGCTTACTGGACCCTCAGAAGGAATCTGGGGGCCTTGAATTGCTCAGTGTTAAATACACATTGGATTTGAGAGATTTAGTGCCTTCTCCCAAAACACAGGACAGCTCAATATTAACTTGAATATTAATGTGATAGTTTACCTCATTTCTTAATCACATTGCTCACATGTCCAAGTGGTAATATTGTAGATTTATACTTTGTAGTTTTTTGTTTGCTTGCTTGTTTGTGTTTGTGTGTGTTTCTTCCAGACAGGGTTTTTCTGTAAAACAGTCTTGACTGTCTTGGACTGGTTTTATAGAGCAGGCTGGCCTTGAACTCACAGAGATCTGTCTGCCTCTGCCTCTTGAGTGGTGGGATTAAAAGTATGTGCCACCCCACCAGGCTCTTTCTACTCTATTTATTTTTTTTCTTTTTTCTTTTTTCTATTTTTTGGAGCTGGGGACCGAACCCAGGGCCTTGTGCTTGCTAGGCAAGTGCTCTACCACTGAGCTAAATCCCCAACCCCTCTTTATTTATTTTATGTATCTGAGTGCACTGTCGCTGTCTTCATACACACCAGAAGAGGGCATCAGATCCCCTTTCAGATTGCTGTGAGCCACTATGTGGTTGCTGGGAATTGAGCTCAGGACCTCTGGAAGAGCAGTCAGTGCTCTTAACCGCTGAGCCATCTCTCCAGCTCTTTCTGCTCTCTTAAGAAAGCTCTTTTTGGTTCAGTGTCTGTGGTCCCAAGTTCCACTTTGCCACTAGGGTATAGGAACGCCGCTTGTGCAGGAGAAATAGAAGACACTAGACTACATTTTACCTTACGCTACCATTGGGTGCTGAGCTTGTGGAAGGCACCAATACACTTCTCAGAGGATGGGAGAATGCAACTTTGGGTGGGGGCCTCAGCCAGAGTGAGAAATGACATAGGCTGAGGCCAAAGCTTGGGTTCCCTGACTCCTGGGCATCCAGGTCTTGCTGGGAACTGTGTAGAATCAGGAACAGTGAGGACCCATGGACCTGTGAGGAGGAGCCCGGGGTTAGGGGTTCCTGAACTCCTGGAAATCCAGACGCCACTGGAAGTCGCAGGGAGTTGGAAACAGAGGGAGCCCACGATCTGAGGATGGATGGACAAGCCCAGGGCTGGGGGTGGGAGGTGGGGGTGGGGAGGGCGCTCAGGTCTAGCTCAGCGTGGGGCAAGTCTGGGAGCTCAGAGAGGCCTTCTGTGGAAGACTTAAATGGCTCATCTCTGTAGACAAAGGCTTCCTCCATGCTCCCCACCGTGGTTCATTATTGTTTATTGACTGTTCGTCATGGAAAATGGGTGCATACCACTTCCCCAGGGTGGACCAGAGATTAAATATCTTTTGCAGGAAGGGGTGTCTGGGAAGGGAAGCTTATTGGCTAAACCCTCAGAGCCCATCTGGATACCTCGTTAGCAAGGAGAACTCTGTTCTGATCTATGTGACCATTGGTCACCTTCCTAGATGGGGAGTGTGGTCACGTGTTCCAGGCCCGGAATCGGTAGGGAGCAGGGAGCCGCCTACTGTCCTCATTTGGGTGCCTGGGTGCGGGGTCTCTGAACCCACTCAACCTTACCAAGTTTCCTGGCATGGTCCTGGATGATGCGGTGTGTTTTGCCTTTAGCAGGTAATTTCTCCCAACAGTCATCACGGACTCCTGGCTGGCACTTGCACTGGGAATGCAATGCACTTGTAAATGAATTTCCCCACCTCTAGTGGCTTGAGAACTTCAGGTCACAGCAGCATGACTCATTATTTTTCTGTTAGTCAGTGCTGAGCTAATATTGACAAGCCCTTAGAGCAGACCTGGCGAGCAGAGCTGGCTAAACGCAGGCCTGTCTTTGCTGGAGAGTCCCCGAGAACGTTTTCCTTTCCTCGGAGATGGGAAAGTTAAGTGCGTTTCTTCCCACATTCAATCCTTCATTGAGTGGATTTGCCTTACCTCCCAGGAGTGTGAGGCACACACCATCTGGTCCCATCTTGCTTCAGGTTGATTCATGGTTATTTTTTCCCTCTGTATTTTAAATCCTTCATCAACTACATCAAGGACCATAGCTTATTTAAACTTTTTTCAAATTTCTGTTGAAAATGAATGAATATATATATATATATATATATACATTCTGTGTGTTAATTTTCCCCCCACTGGAGTGTGTCTGTGTGTGAGTGTGTGTGTCTATGTGAGTGTCTGTGTGTGAGTGTGTGTGTCTGTGTGAGTGTCTGTGTGTGAGGGTGTGTGTCTGTGTGTGAGTGTGTGTGTCTGGTGAGTGTCTGTGTATCTGTGTGTGTCTGTGTGTGAGTGTGTGTGTCTGTGTGAGTGTGTGTGTCTGTGTGTGAGTGTGTGTGTGTCTGGTGAGTGTCTGTGTATCTGTGTGTGTCTGTGTGTGAGTATGTGTGTATCTGTGTGTGTCTGTGTGTGTCTGTGTGTGAGTGTGTGTGTCTGTGTGTGTGTATCTGTGTGTGTCTCTGTGTGTGTCTGTGTGTGAGTGTGTGTCTGTGTGAGTGTCTGTGTGTGTCTGTGTGTGAGTGTGTGTGTCTGTGTGTGTGTATCTGTGTGTGTCTCTGTGTGTGTCTGTGTGTGAGTGTGTGTCTGTGTGAGTGTCTGTGTGTGAGTGTGTCTGTGTGTGTGTCTGTGTGTGAGTGTGTGTGTACCTGTGTGTGAGTGTGTGTGTGTCTGTGTGTGTGTGTGTCTGTGTGTGAGTGTGTGTATCTGTGTGTGTCTGTATGTGAGTGTCTGTGTATCTGTGTGTGTCTGTGTGTGTCTGTGTGTGTGTATCTGTGTGTGTCTGTGTGTGTCTGTGTGTGTGTATCTGTGTGTGTGTTTCTCTGTGTGTATGTCTGTGTTTGTGTGTCTCTGTGTGTGTATCTGTGTGTGAGTGTGTGTTTCTGTGTGTATGTTTGTGTGTGTGTCTGTGTGTGTGTATCTGTGTGTGAGTGTGTGTTTCTGTGTGTATGTCTGTGTGTGTGTATCTGTGTGTGTATCTGTGTGTGAGTGTGTGTTTCTCTGTGTGTATGTCTGTGTGTGTGTCTCTGTGTTTTTCTGTGTGTGTCTGTGTGTGAGTGTGTGTGTCTGTGTGTGTGTATCTGTGTGTGAGTGTGTGTTTCTCTGTGTATATGTCTGTGTCTGTGTGTGTCTCTGTATGTGTCTGTGTGTGAGTGCATGTGTCCCACGATGTGTGTGTGGAGGTCTGAGGAGACCTCTCTGGAGTTTGCACTTTTCTTCTAGTTTGTAGGTCCCGGGGATGGAACTGAGTCATCAGGCTTGGTGGACAGCATCATTGCTTGTGGAGCCACCTCTCCAGACCTATAGATATCAACATAATCGTAAACCTGAACTATTTTCCATCAGGATAATCACTGAGCAAAGTGATAAAACGTTTGAGGAGTCCGTGAAGTGTCATCAAGTCATTTCTATAAAAATAGTGCTATTCTTGCCACTAATATATGAGCTTTAGAGCTGGACAGGTGGTTAAGAGCACTGGCTATTCTTCCAGAGGACCAGAGTTTGATTCCCAGCTCCCACATGGCGGCTCACAACCATCCATAACCATTTCCGGGGGATCTGACACCCTCTTTTAGGTACTGCATGCAGGCAAAACACACATACACATGAAATTAAATATATAAATTATATTTATGTATACACATATATAAAGGTCTTCATTTCACCAACTCCTAGCTAACACCATCGTCATTTTTCACTAAGTGCGGGTGTTGCTTTTTTCCTTTCTGAGTCTCAGGGATGGAAGCTTCTCACTACTGCTGTGAACATCAAGACCTGGGGCAGAAGCAGTGAGTCCCCTGAAGGACCTGCCTGTGCGTTTGCTTCTCTGAGAATCGGAGGTCGGGATCCTCTTTCTCTCAGTGCCTTATTTTTCTTATAAACTTTCATTCGTTCTTTATGGAGAGACCGATTTTTGTACATTTGCTTCCTGCAAATCCACACCAGGAGACACCAACGGTACCTTAAACAGTTTCTTTTAAACAGGGTCTCATGAAGCCCAGGTTGGCCTCCACTGGCTAAGTAGCCAAAGACAACCTTGAACTCCTTGCCTCCACCTCTCAGATTCTAATGTTACAGGCGAGAGCCTAGGCAATGTTTGCTTACGTAACAAGTTCTCAGACTGAGGGCACAGCTCAGTGGCAAAGCCAGCACCTAACATGCACAAGGCTCTAGGGTCTATTTCTTTTTTTATTTACTGCATGGGTGCTTTGTCTACATGTATGACTACGTGCTACATGTGTGCCTGGTGCCTGAAGAAGTCAAAGTTGGCATCAGATCTCCACGGAACTGGAGTGACAGAGGGCCACACATCACCATGTGGGTGCTGGAAACTGAACCCACGTCCTCTGGAAGAGCAACCATGTTCTTCATTGCTGAGCCATCATCCCTAGGCTCTGATTTATTTATTTTTATTTTATGTGTCTGGATGTTCTGTCTGCACGTGTGTATGGTACTGCCAGGCTGGAAGCCCTGCTCATCCCTTGCACAAGCTGGGAAACCCCATCTGCCCTCCTTCCCCCCAACCCCACTCTCACAGAGAACATTACACTCCACCCCCACCAGCTTGGAGAAACTCTGGGCTAACATGTCATTGCTCCTTGACTCTGAGTTTCCTACAACCCACCCAAGAGTGTCTGCCCAGGGCTCAGTTTTTGACCAAGTAGGGACACAGTCAGTCCCAGCTCCTAGCTCCTAGCTGACACATAGATACATCTTTTTTTTTTAATGATCCCTTAGCGTGGAGTCCAGGAACTCTCAATTCTCCCACTTCAGTCTCCCAATTGTACTGGAATCACAGTAGTGTGGCACCACACACGGCTTAATAGCCACATTGCTTGTTTGAGGATATGTGTGTGCCATGTGATGCAATGCCCCAGAAGGCCAGAAGAGGGCGTCAGATCCCCGGGAACTGGAGTTACAGAGGGTTGTGGGCTTCCTGATACAGATACTGCCGAACAAATTTGGGTTTTCTGTGAGAGCAACCAGGGCTCTGAACCACTGCGCCACCTCTCCAGGCCCAGGCGCCTGGATTCTCAAAAGGGAGAAAGAATAAGGAGAACATGGAGGGTTTGTAGGACAGTGAAAATATTTCCTCTGAAACCACAGCTGGGGACTTGCCATTTGACAGTTCTTAACCTTCACGGACACCTGAAACTGCATTTTGTGCTGGTCCACCCTGAGCCCTTTCATCTGAGGATAGCTCAGTTTACAGAGGCCTGGTCCTGTGTTCCAGCTCCAGAGCCATACAAACCAGGTGTCCTAGTTAGGGCAACTATTGCTTAGACAAAACACCATGACCAAAGCAGCCTGGGGAAGAAGGGGTTTATTCAGCTCACACTTCCACATCACAGGTCATCATCAAAGGAAGTCAGGACAGGAACTCAAGCAGGGCAGGAACCTGGAGACAGGAGCTGATGCAGAGGCCATGGAGGGTGCTGCTTACTGGATTGCTCCCCAAGGCTCGCTCAGCCTGCTTTCTTAGAGAATCCAGGGCCATCAGCCCAGGATCGCACCACCCATACTGGGCTGGGCCATCCCCCCATTGATCACTGACTAAGAAAATGTCCTATAGACTTGCCAATAGCCCAATCTGAGGGAGGCACATTCTCAGTTGATGCTACCTCCTTTCTGATAACTTTAGCTTGTGTCAAGTTAATATAAAATTATCCAGTATACCAGATGTGATGGCACCTGCCTGTAATTCCTTCATCGGGGAGGTGGAAGCAGGAAGATCAAGAGTTCAAGATTCTCCTTGATTACCTTGTGAGTCTAAAACCATCTTGGTCTACATAAAAATCCTGTCTTTTTTAAAAGTGTATTTTGTATATTTCAGAATATCTGAAGTTATGATATGAACATTATATAGAATATATAAATATAATATATAAATATATATATCAGTAGGAAAAATGACTAAAATATTTACTGTTTCTGGTGCTAAGTTATTGAAATCTGATTTGCTGTCTCTAGCTAGCACAGACCATGCTTGCTGGTGACCAATCACATATCCAATGGGCAACACTCTCACCTGAGCCCATGCTTGGTCATCTCCTATCTAGAACTTGATTTGACCCCTGGGAGGACAGAGGGTGGCCTGTTTCACTATCTCCTCCCTGCTCCCTGCTTTTCAGAAAATTCATGCCAAGGCAGCCTGTGTTTTCTGGCTCCTGAGTTCAGCCTACTCAGTGCTGGCCACCTCCCACCCACGCCCTGGTCCTCTAGGGGTGGGTCCTTCGCAGGGGCTCAGCCCTTGGGCCATCCTGCAGTTCCTGCGTATGCTGATGGCCTTAGTTTTGAAACTGTGTCCCTAACAATGAGTTTGCCATGCCAGGCATTCTGCTAACACAGCAGATGCGTCTTACCTAATCCTTCCTAACATCTAGAGGGCAGGAGCCATTTGGCGAATAAGGGCTCTTCTGGCCAGCAAACATTCCTTAAGCACAGCCTGTGTTCCAGGTCAGGGGGAGGGGGCTGGGATCTCCTGAGGCAAAAGAACTCAGAAGTGGTGACATCCTCAACTCCTACTTGGCCGGGAAGGGTGTGCTCCATCTTTCTTAACACCCACTCCACACACACCTACAATCCCACCACCTTGAGCGGCAGAGCCCTGAGCATGTGAAGATCTGGAAGAGAGAGCCACTTGTTACCTCAGACTCTCAGGACACCTCTTGAGTTCCGGTCACCTCTCTACCCCATTAAGGTAGACTTGATGACCTGGGGCAGACAAAACAAAACAAAAACCAAAACCAGGGAGCACTGGGTAGGGCGGGGCCGGGACAGGGACTCTTCCTTGGGGCGGGGCCAGCAGCAGACCTGCTAAGTAAAACCCAGTGAAGGTGGCAGCCGCTGAGGCCCAGCAGAGAGCACCATGAGCGGACAAGTCGGGGACCTGAGCCCACAGCAGCAGGAGGCTCTGACCAGGGTGAGGCAGAAGGGAAGGAACGGGAGCCAAGCGGAACCCAAGCGGCCCACATTGGCTACAGACCAATGAAGGGACTGGATGGCGAAGCCAGCACCTCCGGCCCCTTGTTCTGAGCCTGCTGAATGCAGCAGCTCCTGGGCCAGGACCCCCCTTCTCTCTCTCTCTTCTCTCTCTCTTTGCCTCTGAGCAACTGCTGGTGTGTGTGTGTGTGTGTGTGTGTGTGTGTGTGTGTGTGTGTGTGTGTGTGTGTGCAAATTTAGCCTTCCAGCACAGCCCACCCCACCACCCATTCCTGGCCTCTGTCCCCAGCCGGGGACTACTGCCAGGCAGATTTGGAGATTTCTGCCAGATTGCGACAGTGTTTGGTTTGGTTTCTGTTGCCTGGGTTCCCAATCCTCTCCCTATCAGACTTACTTGTTTATTTTTAATTATTACAGAGACATAGAGGGTTAGAGGGTCTGATTTTGAGAGCTGGCTGTACCTGGAGAAGGGAAGGGCTATCAGGAAGGGGAGGCCCAGGTCTTAAGGGAGTCCCGCCCAGGTTCACATACAACCCTGTTTGAAGGGGAAGCTTAAGAACTGTGACAGAAAGACAGGTACTGAAGGTGTAAGTCTGGAATCTCAAGTCTTGTGAGATGAAGACCAGACGATTGTGGGTTCAAGGCCAGCCTGAACGTAGTGACACTGTCTTAAACAACAAGAGATGAATGGCTTGTTTTGTAGCATATCCCATGCAGAAGAACCTTACAGGGAGAAATGAGACTCCTGGGTGAAGGAGGGGACCTGTGGATCCAGTCAGGGTCTCCAAGTGAAAGCGGGGTCCTTAGTGGAACACGAGGATCCTCTGATGATCCTCCCAGTGCTGATGGCCTCAGGTGACACCAGACACAAGATTCTTCTGGAACTGGAAACCTGGTCTCTGGGAGTGGATTATGACAGAGAACCCCACGAGCTATTCTACTTTCTCCACGAATTAAAACTAACAAATGCTTGCTATTTTAAAATGTATAGGAAAGAAAGGAGGAAGGAGGGAAAGACTACGGATGGCCCAGAGCTCTGCACTACGGTGCCCTGGGTCACTTCCTTCTAGACTTCTCCTGGGCTTAGCATGGACCACTGCGGTCACACTTGCAGACGCACAGTCCTCAGTGTGACACTGTAAGGCGGCTTCTCTCTGGGCTGAGTGAGCAGTTACCTAGAGGGGATGACAAGTGCACGGTTATTGTTTTATGAGGGGCCCTGGCCCCTTTTACCCTAAACCCCAACAAAATGTCCTCTGGCCCCTGAGGCTGCAGCTGCTTTCTGGTGTGAATCCTCCCTTTGCGTGCTGGGAGTCATGCGTTAGTCCTACTATGTGTGTGCACCAGAGACCATCACACTGAATGATAGTGAGACTCTAGTTACATGAGGGGTGGTGGTGATGGTGCAGTGGTGGTGGTGGTGGCTATGAATTTACCAAAAAGGAAAAAGGCCAAAGAGGAGACGTTGTTAACCGCGCAGCTGCACAGTGACAATCCCAGAGTAGAGGCCATGCCAACTCTGGTGGTGGGGGCCGGTCTGTCAAGCAGCTAACTGGAAGTTTAGTCATCTCATAGGCTACTTATGCAGGGCCATTAGCTGCGCCCGAGGCTGGCTTTAGTAAGCTGCAGGGCACCCATTATTTCCAGACTGGCCTCTCGGTGTTAGGCTGTAATGTTAGCATGTGGCATGGTGCTGCCCCAAGTGCTCATGGTATGGTTGTTACGGTGTAGGAATTTCTATCTTTATGTTTGGCCATTTTTTTCACACACATTCCTCTTTAATTCTGTAAGCAAAGCCAAATGAAGTCTCTTTCATTCTCCTTTTGGATTATTACTGTTAGCTGGGCACTGTAGCACACACCTTTAATCCCAACCCTTGGAAGGCAGAGGCAGGGCGATCTCTGCAAGTTCCAGGCCAGTGTGGTCTACATAGTAAGACCTTGTCTCAAAATAACAATAATTATTGCTACTTTCAAGAAATTTGGGGTACTTAGCCCTGGCTGACTTCAAACCTACAAGACCCACCTATCTCTGCTTCTTGGGTACGAGGCCCAGGCTTACAGAGGTGTGTGTGTGTGTGTGTGTGTGTGTGTGTGTGTGTGTGTATGTACCAGTGTATGTATCTGTGTGTGAGTCTGTGTGTGTATGCCAGTGTGTGTATGTGTGCCAGTGTGTGTCTGCCAGTGTATGAATCTGTGTGTGTGTCAGTGTATTTGTGTGCCAGTGTGTGTGTGTTTGTGTGTCCGTGTACGCCAGTGTGTATATCAGTGTGTGAGTCTGTGTGTGTGCCAGTGTGTGTGTATGTGTGCCAGTGTGTGTCTGCCAGTGTATGAGTCTGTGTGTGAGTCTGTGTATGTGTGCCAGTGTGTGCCAGTATGTGTGTGTGCCAGTGTATGTATGTATGTGCCAGTGTATGTCTCTGTGTGTGTGTCTGTGTGTGTGCATGTCTGTGTGTATCTGTGTGTGTCTGCGTGTGTTTGTGTGTGTCTGTGTGTGCCTCCATATGGGTGCTGGGCATCAAGCATGGGTCCTCTAGAACAAGACCAGTTAACATAACTGATGAGCTATCCTCAGCCCCGTAGGTTTTCTTTTTTCTCTTTTTGAGCTATGCTTTCCATAGTCACAAACTCATGATCCTCCTGCCTTAGTTTCCCGAGTGCTAGGGCTACAGACTCCTACCACCAAACCTGGTTTATGTGTTTGTCTTAAACTCGTTCGAGCCTTTGATTGGACACATTTGGCATTCCATTCATTTCACAAGTAAAGGAAGAGGAACTCAGAGAGAGTAACTCCTCTCTAATCCCAGCCTCAGGATGCAACTTCTGGAGCAATGTCTCTAGAACGTATGTACCAGAACCAGGGGGAGGCTCTGGTACTAGCCAGAAAGGGAACTTGTCTTCCAAGAAGAGATTCACACAACCCTGATAACTCTTGACCACCTTGTAGGACAGACTGGAGCCCAAACAATGACACGTCAGTGATGGGCAGACCCACCCCTTGTCAGGACTGCTGAATTATATATACAGCTTTTACCCTTTGTTTAAACTCAAGCCTTGTTCCTGGACCACAAAGAACCACTTGTGGTGGGGTCACTGGACCTCTTGTTTCTCTTTCCAATCACGGCCACACTGACTAGATCTCCTGCCTCAGCTTTTCACTGTAGCTTGCCTGCTGAGGACAGGTAGCCATGCCTACCTCTTTTGAGCTGCCAGGACCCAGACTCTGACCCAGATGACCAGGAACACTCTGATTACCGCATCCATCCTTTTCCTCCTAGTTCCGGGAGATCCTCCAGGATGTGCTGCCCACCCTGCCCAAGGCTGACGACTTCTTCCTTCTGCGTTGGCTCCGAGGTGAGATCATAGGGGTCAGGGAGACAGAGAGCAAGGAAAAGGAGAGAACAGAGCAAGAAAATGAGGTGGGACACCTCAGAACCACCTCGCTGTGGCACAGGCTTCCCGTTGGCCTGTTCTAGGCTAGAAATCTAAGCTTCGCTACCATCAAAAGCACAGCACTGACTCTTCTGAACCTTTCGTCTCTCTCTCCAGAGAGGACATGAGACGTATGAATGAAAAAGAAATGAGGACATGAGTGTTCACAGGGATGGGTGGATGAGGGTTATTGTAGGTGTGTGGGGGAGCATGACTGGAGACACCCGGACCGGTCCAGACTGACCTGGACCTTGGCGGTGGAGGTCAAAGAGGAAGCGGGTGGGGCAAAGAGAGTACCTAGGAACCTAGAGACCCGGTAGGGAAGATGGCTGAGGTTATCTAGAGATCGGAGGCTGGGGAAAGGAAAGCCTAGAGTTTGGGGGCGGGGAGGAGCATGCCAGCCAGGTTGACTCTGTAATAAGTACTGAGAGCTGCAGGGGGTGGGAGGAACCTGGGGCCAGAGTCCACTTGGATATGTTAAACAGACACCTCGTTTAGCCGTTTGTCCAGAGTTTGAGACCTGACCTCACTAAGTGTGCAGTTTTATTTGTAGGCTTATAAGGGCCAAAGACGACTGCACTGTGCGAGCTGCGTATGGTATATACGCATGTGTGTTGTGTGTCAGTGCACGTGAATGCCAGAGATTGCTGCTGGGTGCTTTCCCTGCTATTTTATTCACTGAGCAGGGTCTCCTGCTGAACCTCGAGCTGGCTGATTTACTCGGCTAACTAGACAGCTTGCCCCAGGAGATCCTGTCTTCGCCTCCCAAGTTTTGGGATTACACATGGGCTATTATGGAGGTGCTAGGATATGAACCAGTCTTCGTGCTTATATGGCAACACTTCACCAAGCCATCTCCCTCAGTGACTGACACACTTCCTCAACCTGTCAGTCAGAACCTGAGAACCTGGAGCCTGGCCCCAGTGACTCGTGGTTTCTTTCCAAACTTCAAATGACCTATGTGTCCCTTCCTAATGGTCAGTCTCAAGAAAAAGAAAACCTGTGCTGTAAAATCTGCTACGGTGTGAGTAGCCTGCACATCTGTCCAGATATGGAGCCTGACAGAACAACTAAGTAACTCCCCTTACCTCTAACGAAAACACTAACTCCCATTTTCTCTCAGGGGGCAACTGCCCCTCTCTCAGAGCCGTTTGCCTTCTGTTTCTACTGAGCATGTATTTTCCTTAATGAATCTGTTCTATGACTGTCCAAGTCTCCTAATACTTTTACCTCAGTGCCTTTGGCTTCAGCAAAGCCCAGGGCCTCCGGAGCTTGACCTTGAAAACTATCTTTAGAACCTAGGTCCTAGAACCTTCAGTCCCCTGGGGCGTTGAACAAACACAAAAAAGTGGACCGAAAGGTGGAGAAGAGGTTTTGCCTAGAAGTCAACAGCAGTCTGGAAAAGTAATGCCAGAAATAACACAGGGCTTGGGGGCTTGTGGGGCCATGATTTTAACTCACTACGTCACACAGGATGGAGTTTGCATTTTAGGTAAATCATCCCAGAAGATGGGCTCAAGGCACATGGTTTAAATAGTTGTCAACAAGACAGGCTTGGAGGTGAGACCCAGCTCCACATGTGCTAGCAGAGCCCTGGTGAGGAGCTGGCCTCTCGGTCTTACTTCTTCTGTGCTGTGGGCAGGGCACTGATCCCTATCTTTGAGATACTGAGTCAAATATGAGGTCACCAGGCCTACTCCAAGGAAGCCCCATCCCGGAGGCTGTTCCTCCCCTTTCTGTTTTGTTTTGTTTTTGTTTTTAACTATTTATAGAAACTTTATTTTAAAAACAGTTTTAGGTTTTCCGAAAGAAAAAAAATGCCCAGGGGATCAACAAAAACGTGTAGTATTCCTATATGAAGTAATATCCAATTATTAAATATGGTGAGAACTCAGGTACAACTGAAACCAGCTGCTAAACCTATAAAACTCCTAGAATTTTAACTTATAGCAGAAAAGAGATACACACACTAAACAAACAAAACCTTTAAATGATAATATATCTAGAGTTGCTGAAAGACCCTCAGACAGAGGAGACTTGCTCCTGTCCTGAGGACACTCACCACCCCACGAACACACGGGACTCAGTCTTGATGTAAAAACAAGAGGTTTACTTTGGGATACCAATGCATTGGGGCTCGACACAGTCCTCACATAGGAGGGATGTAAAGAGCCTCGAACAACAGAAATGTACAGCTTAAATAGTCATTTAAGATTACACCGTTTCAGGGGTTGGGGATTTAGCTCAGTGGTAGAGCACTTGCCTAGCAAGCACAAGGCCCTGGGTTCGGTCCCCAGCTCCGAAAAAAAAGAAAAAAAAAAAGATTACACAGTTTCATTAGCTCAGCTA